>NC_088865.1:6971509-7089796 GCF_032884065.1 Artemia franciscana
AATGATCATATCTGAATGAAATTTTATATTTAGAAGGACCTCGAAAGTCAGATCTCTTATATTAAACCACGACTGGATCCAGCGTCATTAGGGGGAGGCTGGAAATCTTGGAATATGCTTAAAACGGAGAGATCAGGATGAAACTCAGTGGAAAGAATAAGCACAAGTCCAAGATAGGTGACTGACATAACCGGATCGGATCCGTTCTCTTTGGTGGAGTTGGAAGGGGGGAGGGAGTAATTCGGAAAAATTAGAACAATTGAGGTATTTGTAGCTTACGAACGGGTGATCAAATCTTAATGAAATTTGATATCTAGAAAGATCTTGTGCTTTAGAACTCTCATTTTATATCTCGACATTGAAGAGAGTTGGAGGGGGAAACCGAAATTCTTGGAAAACGTGAAAATCGAGATATCTTACGAATGAGTGATCGGATCTTAATGAAACTTGATATATAAAAGAATCTTATGCCTCAGATGCTCCATTTTCAATTCAAATTGGATCCGGGGACATAGAGGGTTGGAGGGGGGAAACAGAAATCTTGGAAAACCCTTAGAGTAGAGAGATCGGGATGAAACTTGATGGGAAGAATAAGCACAAGTTATAGATACGAGATTGACATAGTTGTTACGGATCCGTTCTCTCTGAGGGAGCTGGGGGTTGTTAATTTGGAGAAATCAGAAAAATTGAGGTATTTTTAACTTAAGAACAGGTGACCGGATCTTAATGAAATTTGATATTTTGAAGGATATCGTGTCTCAGAGCTCTTATTTCAAATTCCGGCCAGATCTTTTGACATTGGGGGGAGTTGGAGGGGTAAACCGGAAATCTTGGAAAACGCTTATAAATGTTGTAGATAGATGATTGCCATAACCGGACTGGATCCGCTCTCTTTGGTGGAGTTAAGCAGTGTGGTTCAGTGCTTTGGCGAGTTTGGTGCTTCTGGACGTGCTAGGACGATGAAAATTGGTAGGCGTGTCAAGGAGCTGCACAAATTGACTTGATGAAGTAGTTTTCCCCGATTCGACCATCTAGGGGGATAAAGGGAGAGGAAAAATTAGAAAAATTGAGGTATTTTTAACTTAAGAGTGGGTGATCGGATCTTAATGAACTTTGATATATAGAAGGACTTCGTGACATAGAGCTCTTATTTTAAATCCCGACCTGCATTAAGCCTCTGGTTTTGCTTTTAAAGAAATCTACTGATTCTTAGAATTTTTGCTAGAGCTCATACCATATGAGCTCTTGGCTCTTTCGAGCTCGTCGTGCCATATAAGCTATTAGCTCTTGTTTTCCTTACCAAATTACTAATTTAAACAATATAGCTAGAAAGGAAGTCAATAGATCACTTGGTGCTTTTTTCTTATGTCATTTACAAACATAGCATCCGAAGGAAATTCCATTTTGAGCCCTTAAAATGCCGAAAAGCTAACTTTTTTTGTCACAAAAAAATGTCACTAGAAATGGCTCTATATATCTGTTTTTCAAAAGTGATATATTCCAAAAGCACTCTCTCGCTTCAATGGCAATCTAATTTGACGAAAATTTGAATCTATCAATATATTTCAAAAATGTCAGACGCTTTCCGGACATGTTTGAAAAGGGCCCATTCTCTGTGCGACATTAAATCTTGCAGTAACCTAACAGTAGCAAACGAAAAAGTAAGCGAATATTTTGTTTGAACTCATTTTTTGACTTTGCATCATAATCTAAAAACTATGGATAAGGCAATAAGTCAACTTTTACTGCCCCATTAAGGGCTCCGAAAGTAATACCACCGGAAGCAATGATCATATTTGGAAGGAGTATAGAAAAAGCATCACGTGATGCATTCAATTTCTTCTTAGCTAAACTGTGCAAAGAAGGAAAAAATTACCCAAGTTTTGAAATTATGTAGTTATTATCTCTCCAGAAATGGCGTTTTCTTTTCTGTCTAGATTAACACAGTTAATTATATTCCGGTTAACCCAGAACTAGTTAAACTAAGGCATTAGCTAACGTGGGCTCGAAAAGGATAGGCTATTTTTCTCTCAAGAAATAAGAATTAGGTCGCTTTTTTTTCTTAAGTACATCACAAGGATGAACCAATAGAATTGAAACACCTTTTTAACACCGAAGTGTTGGACGGTTAAGTCTCTATTTCTCTGTGCTCCTACTGTATTATGGATAATTCCGTATTAAACGAACTCATCTTAAGAGCAATCAACTCGACTCCTCCATATTTCGTTTTAATTTTGTTTAAAGTTTTAGATGACCTTTTGCTTTTTATTTATTGATTTCAGAGAAATTTTTGTTGCCACTTCGGACCATCTGGAGACTTAAGGTCATTCCAATAGAGGTCAGTCAGAAATCAGAATGCACGGTAGTATGTATAAGGTATCAAACAGTTCGTGGTAACGAACTGTAGTAAGGAGCGACCAGGCTCAATAGTAACCAAAACTCTAAAAAATTGATTTTCAATCATCAAAAAATTGATATCAATAGCTACATCAAAAGAATCGCATTTTAATGCTGATTTTAAATATATAAGTTTCATCAAGTTTAGTCTTACCTATCAAAAGTTACGAGCCTGAGAAAATTTGCCTTATTTAGGAAAATAGGGGAAACACCCCCTAAAAGTCGTAGGATCTTAACGAAAATGACACCATCAGATTCAGCGTATCAGAGAACCCTACTGTAGAAGTTTCAAGCTCCTATCTACAAAAATGTGGAATTTTATATTTTTTGCCAGAAGACAAATCACGGGTCCGTGTTTATTTGTTAGTTTGTTTTGTTTTTTTTCCCCAGGGGTCATCGTATCGACCAAGTGGTCCTAGAATGTCGCAAGAGGGCTCATTCTAACGGAAATGAAAAGTTCTAGTGCCCTTTTTAAGTGACCAAAAAAATTAGAGGGCATTTAGGCCCCCTCCCACGCTCATTTTTTTTCCAAAGTCAACAGATCAAAATTTTGAGATAGCCATTTTGTTCAGCATAGTTGAAAACCATAATAATTATGTCTTTGGGGATGACTTACTCCCCCACAATCCCTGGGGGAGGGGCTGCAAGTTACAAACTTTGACCAGTGTTTACATATAGTAATGGTTATTGGGAAGTGTACAGACGTTTTCAGGGGAATTTTATTTTGTTTGGGGGTGGGGCTGAGGAGAAGGGGCTATGTTGGAGGATCTTTCCTTGGAGGAATCTGTCATGGGGGAAGAAAAATTCAATGAAAAGGCGCAGGATTCTCTAGCATTACTTTAAGAAAACAATGAAAATAAACATGAAAATGTTTTTTTCAAATGGAAGGAAGAAGTAGCATTGAAACTTAAAACGAACAGAGATTATTACGCATATGAGGGGTTCTAAAAATACTTTAGCATAAAGAGCGAGGTATTTAGGAGGAGATAAATACCTTGCTCTTTATGCTAAAGTATTTTTAGTAATTTCAACTATTTATTCTACGGCATTTTTGATTCAGGGGCCATTCTTAAAGAATTGGAACAAAACTTACGATTTAGTGTAAAGAGCGAGGTATTAACGAGGGTACAAACCCCCTCGTATACATAATAAAAATATAAGGTTATGAAGTTTGTTACGTAAGTTAATTCTTAAGTTACGTATATTTTTTACTAATAAAAACGTTCGTTAAAAATTAAAAGTTCTAGTTGCCTTTTTAAGTAACCGAAAAATTGGAGGGCAACTAGGCCTCCTTCTCCACCCCTTATTTCTCAAAATCGTCTGATCAAAACTAAGAGAAAGCCATTTAGCCAAAAAAAGAATTAATATACAAATTTCATTTTAATAATTTATGTGCGGAGAGCCAAAACCAAACATGCATTAATTCAAAAACGTCAGAAATTAAATAACAAAAAACTAATTTTTTTACCTGAAAGTAAGGAGCGACATTAAAACTTAAAACGAACAGAAATTACTCCGTATATGAAATGGGTTGTCCCCTCCGCAATCCCTCGCTCTTTACGCTAAAGTTTGACTCTTTGCCAAATTTCTACTTTTTAAAATAATTAAAAGCTTTAGCGTAAAGAGCGGGGGATTGCGGAGGGGACAACCCATTTCATATACGGAGTAATTTCTGTTCGTTTTAAGTTTTAATGTCGCTCCTTACTTTCAGCTAAAAAAATTAGTTTTTTTTATTTAAATAAGGTATAAGGCATGTATAAAGTATGTATAAGGTATACATACTTATACATACCTTATGTATAAGGTATGTATAAAAAAGCTTAAAGCTTTATTTGATATTTATTAGCCATTCTTTTTGTCTTTTGGTGCCGAAATACTGTAAAACGGGCAATTTTATTTTCTGCCAAAGGTTAAAAAGAAATAACTATTACAGGGCTAAAATAAAACTCCGAAAAGAAGAATCTAAGGAATAAACAATTCTGCTATAAGGGCTGTTAAAATCAGGGCGCCCATAGCGACTTGACTAGTGAAGTCCTCCTAGGGAAACGAGACATGATATTTGAAGGATTTGAGTCATAGGATGTAATACTGTTAGAATACTCTTTAAGGATATTGCATAAAATATATTTGGTTTTGATGCGGCAATAAGTGTAGAATATCAAAAACTTATAAGAAAACTCAAATCCCTTATTTTTTATGATTGGATGAGGCACCTCATGATTGTCAGTGTTAGTGGAGTAGGGTAGATTCAGTAAATAGGTTGTTTTTCGTATGCATTCTTTGTCATATAACCTGGCTGATACGGTGGATAGTCGTAGAAAGTCAAGGGGGTCTCATTCAACCATAAATTAAAAGGTTTGGTGCCATTTAGGCCACTTGAAAGGGATTTGTGGGGGGTAACCAGCCTTCCTCCCGAGTCCCTTTTCTACTTGGCACCCAATTGGATTCTGGTCAAGATTTGAGATAGCCAAGTCGATCAAAATGGTCAGACGAGTAGAGCAAAATTTCTTTAGTGAAGCAGGGGTATGATCGAGGCAACCAAATGAAGTAGGGCACTGCCAAACTTTTAGCACAAGGGTAGGGATGTTAATCCTTGTTAGAACCAATCGAAGTCCGTGGAAACTTTTTGCAAGGTAATTCTTGATCTGGATCCAACACAGAAAAAATAATAGCCGTGGATAGACTCCATGGCGCCAATTATGAAAATTTATGGGGGCGAATTTTATTGTTTGAAATCCGTAGGAAGGGCAAATTTGTCACTTTTTTGAACTCAGTACTAAAAGGCACATTTTCAATAAAAAATATCCCCCCCCCACCAAAAGAGAAGGTGTTTTTATGGTACTTGGTATCTACCAAGTGACATATAGTGATCGCAAATTCTGTCGGTCGGTCTGTCGGTCTGTCTGTCGGTTTGTCTATCTGTCCCGGTTTTGCTACTTTAGGCACTTCCAGGTAAGCTAGGACGATGAAATTTGGCAGGCATCTCAGAAACCAGACAAGATTTAATTAGAAATTATCGTTTCCCCGATTCGATCATCTGGGGGTGGGGAGTGGGGGGACGGTTAAATCGAAAAATTCGAAAAAATAGGTATTTTTAGCTTACGGACGGGTGGTCGGATCTTAATGAAATTTGATGTTTGGAAGGAGTGTCAGTGTGTCAGAGTTCTTATTTTAAATCCCGAACTGATCCGGTGACATTAGGAGGAGTTGGGATGGAAAAACCTAAAATCTTGGAAAACGCTTAGAGTGGAGGGATCGTGAAGAAACTTGGTGGGAAAAATAAGCACAAGTCCTAGATACGTGATTGACATAAACAGAAAGGATCCGCTCTCTTTGGGGGATTCGGGCGGGGAAATTCGAAAAAACGAGGTATTTTTAACTTACGAAGGAGTGATCGGATCTTAATCAAATTTAATATTTAGAAGGACCTCGTAACTCTGACATCTTATTTTAAATCCCGGCTGGATCCAGTGTCATGGGGGGGGGAATGGAAGTCTCGGAAAACGCTTAAAGCGGAGAGATCAGGATGAAACTAGGTGGGAAGAATAATCCCAAGTCCAAGATGCGTGACTGACATAACCGGGCCAGATCCGCTCTCTTTTGTGGAGTGGGGGTTGGGTGGGGGGTGGGTAATTCGAAAAAATTCAAAAAAATGAGGTATTCGTAACTTACGAACGGGTCATGAGATCTAAATGAAATTTGATATTTAGAAGGATCTTGTCTTTTAGAGCTCGCATTTTCAATCCCGACCAGGTCTAGTGACATTGGGAGGGGGCGGAGGGAGAAACCGGAAATCTTGGAAAACGTGAAAATTGAGGTATCTTTGTTTTACGATAAGGATCGGAACTTAATGAAACTTGAAATTAAGAGAATATAGAAATATTTTATGTCTCAGATTTTCCGTTTTCAATTCGAATCGGATCCGCGGACATAGGGGGCTGGAGGGGGGTAACAAAAATCATGGGAGCCGGAAATTTTGGAAAACGCTTAGAGTTGAGAGATCGGGATGAACTTGGTGGGAAAAATAAGCGCAAGTCCTAGATACGTGATTGACATAACTGGACTGAATCCGCTCTCTTTGGGGGAGCTGGGGGTTGTTAATTAGGAAAAATTAGAAAAATTGAGGTATTTTTAGCTTAGAACGGGTGACCGGATCTTAATGAAATTTTATGTTTAGAAGGAACTTATGTCTCAGAGCTCTTATTTCAAATCCCGACCTGATCTCTTGACATTGGGGGGAGTTGGAGGGGAAAACTGGAAATCTTGGAAAACGCTTAGAGCGGAGAGATCGGGATGAAACGTGGTGGGTAGAATAAGCAAATGTCGTAGATACGTGATTGATGTAACCGGACTGGATCCGCTTTCTTTGGGGGTGTTAAGGGGTGGGGTTCAGTGCTTTGGCGAGTTTGGTGCTTCTGGATGTGCTAGGACGATGGAAATTGGTAGGCGTGTCAGGGAGCTGCACAAAATGACTTGATAAAGTCGTGTTCTCTGATTCGACCGTCTGGGGGGCTAAAGGTAGAGGAAAAATTAGAGAAATTGAGATATTTTTAATTTACGATTGGGTGATCGGATCTAAATGAATTTTGATATTGAGAAGGATCTCGTGACTCAGAGCTCTTGTTTTAAATCCCAACCGGCATTGAGCCTCTGATTTTCCTTTTATATCAATCTATTGATTCTTAGAATTTTGCTATAACTCATACCATATGAGCTCTTGGCTCTTCCGACTTCGTCACAAGTGCCAAATGAGCTCTTAGCTTTTGTTAAAATATGGTGGATGGGGGCGAAATACAGGGGCAAAAATACTGCTTACCCCGAATTGAAGTCACTGAGCAGAGTCGGTGTAAAAAGGATCCAAGTCTCAACAGTAGATATTTTGCAGCATGTTACTAATTTACTCGGGATAAAAATGAGCTGAAAAAATTGTATCTTGGTTTACTACTGAAAAATCGGTTATAGCGAAGTAAGTCTTGAAATGACGCAAAGACATGTTAAATCTAAGCTGCAGAAGAATTGGTGGCTCAGTGCAAAAATAAGCCTAGTCCCTTTTATCTTTCGATTTCTGTTCATTCCCAGAACAAATCTTTCGACTGAACAAGTGATTGATCCTTTAATACTTGATGTAAAAAACTGTTTGGAAAGTAACAATTCGGTCATTACCATGTTCTTTGAAAGTTAAAAAAGAGGTTTTATCCAATGGACCGTACTATTACATTGAAAAAAAATCCCAACTCGAGCATTAGTTGCATTGCTAAACAACGGATTTATTCCAAGGGATTGCCTACTATCCGCCTCTGGGAGTATATCTCGATGTATCACGTATGCCAGAGAGTTCCGCCAAGTGTGGGACAGTTCTGCCTCAATTGGCACGCATGCATCACGCTTGAAACGTACCACCTGATGTTTGTGATTTGTAAAAGTCGGCGATCCCTCGATTTATTAGTATAGTAAAGAAGTAGTTACTTTTAAAACTCAACTTCTGGTGTATCTGATACCGATTATGCCTACATCATTGGACATTAATGTTTTTTATTTCCCACAAATGATCTTTTAATATTCTTATATATCATTCCTTGCCTATTTTGTTTGCTCATTGCTTTCAATAAATAAAAATTTGTGTTTTTTTTTGGCTTTCAACTAACTCGCTCTTATTGCACTGATCAATATTGCCAATAATTGTTTCTTGTACAATAAGCTAGTATTCAGTTTAAGTAAAATAGTTTAAGTATTCATATTCTCTCAATTAGTATAAAATAATTAAATTAGTCATTAGATAGTAAACTTTTTTGTGACCCCCTTCTAAAAAAATGCTATATTCGAACTTTTTCCTTCTTTGTTACGTAAGCTTGTTTTCTTTAACAATTGTTATTCTTTAAATATTGCTGCTCCAGCGGAATGCAATATAGACATACCTCAATGTTAGTCAAGTTAATGTATATTGAAATTTATCAACGCCATACATATCATGATCCCCTATAATATATATTTATTATTTATTAGGCATAAACCAGTGAACATGGTGCCTGGCGAAGGATAGATTTTGTTTTTTATTGTTTTATTTTGTTTTTTCTCCAATATTACTGATGCTTTATATGTTTCAGCTATCCATTTAGGGGACAAACCATAAGCAGGTCGTCCCCGAATGGGGTTGGAAGAGACAGGGGCTGATCTAGAGAAAAATCTTGGGAGAGACCCAATGTGACAAAGGTGCCAAATAACTGATCAATTGACAAATTTATTCTAAAAAAAGTGAAAAAAGGAAAAAATATCAAAAACGCCTTGGGGCCCCCCTGGATCCGCCTAAAGGAAGAGATCACGAAGAATAATTTAAAGGAAATGGGAGGGGGCAAAGAGGGAAGCCTTTAATAGATTGGGACGGAAGAGGATCGTGCGTAGCTTTGTTTACCTTATATGGCTTGATGCTGCAGTGAGTTGTTAATAGTACTAGTATTTGAGCACGTATTTTTGCTTTCCTTTTTTGTTTCTTTACCTCTTTTCCTTCCGAATGTTATTTTTCTTTCTATGACTAAATATCTCAATTTTTTATTGAGTGTGTTTTTCTTGTCTTTACGCTTTTTCTTTTTATGTACTGAAGGTCGTCTATCAAACAGTTCGTGGTAACGAATTGTTTAAGTAAGGAGTGACCCTGCTTAATAGTAACCGAAACTCTAAAAACCGGAATTTTTTATACCGATAGATCTATCAAAAGAATTGGATTTTTATGCTGATTTCAAATATATAAGTTTCATCATGTTTAGTCTTACCCATCAGAAGTTACAAGTCTGAGAGAATTTGTCTTATTTTCGAAAAAAGGGGGAAACACCCCCTAAAAGTCATAGAATCACACAATCAGGCTTAGCGTATCAGAGAACCCTACTGTAGAGGTTTCAAGCTCCTATTTGCAAGAAATGTGGATTGTTTTTTTTGCCAGAAAAGAGATCACGCATATGTGTTTATTTGTTCACGGATCCAGGCGGATCCAGGTGAACAAATTATTTCTTTCTCTGGCGGATCCAGGGGGGCTGGGATTTCTTTTGGTGCCCTTTTTCCCTTTTTTTCACTCTTTTTTAGAATACATTTGCCAATTTGGTCAATTATTGGGACCTTTGTAAACCCCCCCAGATTTCGCTCATCGGTGCCCATTTCACATTCCCCCGCCCCCCCCCCCCCCAAGATTTTGCCACAGATCTGCCCCTGTTGTCTTTTGCACAGCAATTGAAAGCATTGAAAGGTTCGTAACTGAATTCAATCATTACAAGAAGGGATAGTCTCATGTTTCCTAAGTTCCCTCATAAAATCTCCCGATGTAATAAGTTGACACACTTTTGTGTTATTTTGGAGATTAGTGGTAATAGGTACATGGAAGGGTGTTTTGTATATCTTTGGGGGTTGTGAATCCGAATTTATGAATGCAAGTACCTGCCTATCCCATTTCTAATTTCTGCTTTCTTAAAATATGAAGGGCTATAAAAACAATTCAAGCTGATCCTTTATTTAACAATTGGAAGCATCAAATAGCTTTTTGCTTAACTCAGCAACAACAAGAACCAACAGCCTCATGTTATTCTATTAATTTTATTATGTAGATTTGTTTTAAATTTACTCTATATGACTGAATATATTTTGTATTCTATGAACAATATTCTTCTCTGAACAGTGTATCCTGTGCTAAATACTTATAGCATATACATTATAAATTTTACTGTGTTTCTTTAAATTTACTCTATAGATATACTTTTGAGTTTTTTCTTTTACTCTCTGTTGAAGATTATCGAATACAATCACTAGGTAAAATTTACTGCTTCAATTCTTGCTTGCTATTTTCATTTGTTTGCAACAAAGCTCTTATCCCAATCAGTAGCCTAACATGATTTAATACAATTTAATTTTAAAGATTTAAAAGGCGGTTTTCTTTGAACCCCCTCTAGCTGCCTCTCCGATTATTTGTATTTTCATAGCATTTGTTTAATTTTTATTTACATTAATCTTGGGCATATTTCCTTTTTCTCAATTATGCTTATAACTATTTGCCCAAATTCGATATTCTTTTTTCTTAAAATTAAAAATTTTCACCCCATTAATCTGTTTAAAAAGTATTTTGTCTAGCAGCGTATGTATAATAAAGAAATCAATTCTTACTTGAATTATATATTCGGTTAGCTGTGATGTGGTCCTTCTGAGTCGAAACCATTATTAGTAGTGAAGAGCTATTTATTTTTTGATTTAAATTCTGTTGATAGATGTTCTGATTTTTTCTGATAAATTTCTTGTTTAGGCGTTATACAAAGCTTATAGAAATTGATCTTTTTTTTAGAGGAATCGAATGGACAAGTGACCAATCTATTTTGAGCTATTCACAATCAGTGTCTAGCAGCAACCCGAGTAGGTTCAAAAATGAAATTGTCTACACACATTTTGAAAATGGGGAACATCTACCCCTGAAGAGAGAAGCTGACTCAGAACCCCCTGTTATCATGATACGTATCTCTCCTTCAAGGTTTGTACATTTTAGAGATTAAAACGCAGAGATTGTGTTAATCTTCAGTATGTTTTCTCTCGGATGTAGTCGTTGGCCAGTTCTCATGGAGAATTTCTCCCACCACCATTTGGAAGTACATTATATCTATATGCACGTAATGTATGTACATAGACCAGTTGTGATTTTTTTTTAATTCAAAAGTTGGATTTGACCCACATTTTTAGACTTCTTCAGGATTCTTCATGAGTTTGGGGAGCCTTCGAAACTGGAGTCTATATATCTATTCTTTCAGTGATTTTAAGCCAATTGGCTGTCTAAAAATTCTAGACTCGTGACATTTTGGTGTTGTTTAGGTAAAAAAGACTGTTTTGTGGGCTGAAGCCGTATGTATCGGAACTTTTCTCATGTGTTAGCTATTTTGTTATTTAAAAAGGCACTAGAGTTTTAAATATTCATTAAAAAAAACCTCTTTGATAATGTACGCCTGCTGGTTTGATATGGTAAACCCAGAGGTGAAAAAAAGCTGACAGGCATGCGTGACAAATCTTCCCGGAAAATGTAAATTTCATTATTTTGTAGACAGTATTTGTAGAGATGTCAGACTTGCTGAGTTTTTTTTCTTGGATTTACATAAAGCTTCGGGATTTACACAATGCTCCGAGAATGATAATCATGTCTGAAAAAGTATATCCTTACAAATATTTTCGGGGTAAAAATATCAAAATGAATTTTAAGGTCATTTATCTTCACCGTGATCCATACTATCAACAATATTCAGCTATGGCGCTGTGGCTGGAAAATCATGTCACATCTTTAAATCTCACTCGATGTTTTAGCAAAGCAATCACCTTTTGACCCGGAAATCCCGCCACGTTTCCTACTGTTACTTTATAAGGGAGTTTGCATCCCATGTCGCTTCTTTTCTATCACAGTCTATGAATGAGCATTTATGTTACTTGAATTGGCCAATGTCCTGAATTGGAAATTGAAAGGGCCAATGTCCTTTTTATTACCGAGAAGATTAGAGGGCAACTAACCCCCCTCCCAAGCCCACCATTTTCCCAAACACATCCAATCAAAAGTTTGAAAAAGCCATTTCGTTCAACGTGATTGAAAGGTTCGGAAATTATTCCTTTGAGGATGACAACCCCCTAAAGCCGTCAGTGCCAGGGTTGTAAGTTATACCCTGTTGGCATATAAGGTATATATAGAAAAAGTGATCGTATAAACTTCGGAAAAGACTCATTGTATTGGTAATCCAAAGTTATATTACCCTTTTTAAGATTCAGAGTGATCAAAGGGTGGATACCCCCCATACCTTGTATTTTCCCCAAATGCATCTGATAGAAATTTTGAGATGGTTATTTGTTGTCATAGAAACTTCGAAAATAGCTCATTTGATTGGAGATCGAAAGGACTAGTGCCCTTTCTAATAGTCAAAGGTGATTGGACGGCAACTAACACCTCTGTCAGGCCCAACCCTTCCCCAAACACATCTAATCAAAATTTTGAGATATTTATTTTGTTCAACGGAATTGAAAGGTCAAGAAATTGTGTCTTTGAGGATGACACTCCCCCCCACAGTCCTCATTGCAAGGGTTGTAAGCTATGCCCTGGGGGCATATAAGGTTTAGAAAGAAAGGGTGATCGTGTAAACTTAGGAGGGGGCTTATTGGATTGGTAATCAGAAGCTCCAGTGTCCTCTTTAAGTTTTAGAGTGATCGAAGGGTAGATACTACACCTCGTATTTTCCTGAAATGTATCAGATAGAAATTTTGAGATGGCACATTTGTTGTCGTAGAAACTTCGAAAAAGGCTCATTTGATTGGGAATTGAAGGGGCTAGTGCCCTTTATAATAGTCAGTAGTGATTGAAGGGTAACTAATTCCCCTCCCACGCCCACCATTGTCCCAAGCACATCGTATCAAAATTTTAAGATAGCCATTTTGTTCAACGAAAATGGAAAGTCCGAAAATTATGTTTTTAAGGATGACGACCCCCCCCTACGAAGAGCCCTCAGTGCAAGGGTTGTTAGTTACGCCCTGGGGACATATAAGGTATACGTAGAAAGGGTGATCGTATAGCTTCGGAAGGCTTATTGGATTGGTAATTAGAAGTTCTAGTGCCCTTTTAAGATCCAGAGGGATCGGAGGGCGGATACCCCTCCAAATTCTTTTTTTTACCGAAATGTATCTGATGGAAATTTCGAGATCGCCATTTGTTGTCGTAGAAATTTCGAAAAGAGCTCATTGGATTGTCCAAGAGGCACGGGTTCGATCCCTGACATAGCCAACTATTTGGTTTGGGACGTGGAACAGTGGCGTGATTCTCTAAGTTCAGGCAGAGTCGACCCAATTTTAAATGGGTACCTGGAAAAATCTGGGGAAGGTAAGCAGGAAAGGTGTGCGAAAGCACAGACCCCCCATGGCACTTCCTGGGTGAAGAGCCACGAAATGGAGATCAACACCGCTGGTGTGGACCTTAAGGGTCTAGTACCGTCATGCTTACTGTTTTTTACATTCGATTGGAAATTGAAAGGGCTAGTGCCCTTTTTAATTGGCGAAAATGATTGGAGGCAAATAACCCCTTCTCCCAAGGCCACCATTTCCCCAAACACATCCAATCAAAATTTTCAGATAGCCATTCTTCTCAGCGTAATTGAAAGGTCGGGAAAATATGTCTTTGAATATTGTAACCCCCCCACAGCCCTCAGGGCAAGGGTTATAAGTTATGACCTGCGGCATATAAGTTTTATATAGAAACGGTAATCGTATAAACCTCGGAGGGTGCTCATTTGATTGGTAATCAGAAGTTTTAGTGCCCTTTTTAAGATTCAGAGTGATCGAAGGGTTGATATCGTTTCCCCACACTTCATATTTTCCCAAAATGTATCTGATAGAAATTTTGAGATGGTCATTTGTTGTCGTAGGAAATTTGAAAAGAGCTCATTTCATTGGAAATTGAGAGAGTTAGTGCCCTTTTTAATAGTCAAACGTGATTGGAGCTCAATTAACCCCCCTTTCACGCCCACCATTTCCCCAAACAAATCCAATCCAAATTTTTAGATAGCCATAGTGTTCAACGCAATTGAAAGGTCCAGAAATTGTGTCTTTCAGGATGAAAACCCCTCCACAGCCCTCAGGGCAGGGATTTTAGGGTATGCCATATGGGCGTATAAGTTTTATATAGAAAGAGTGATCCCTTAAACTTTGCATAATACTACATTTAGATAATACTACTACTGTTACTACTATTACAACTACGCCTAAGGACAGGAAGGTGAAATATTCCAGACATTTTGAGGGGGGAAGATGAAGATGGTTGATAGTATTTATTGAGCTGAAACTTTCTGTCGGTGTTGAAGGGGTTGTTAAAGAAACCAAAGGTGCTATGCGCATACTGCTACTAATGCTGCTATAACCTCTGCTACTGTACAAGCCAACGATATTAAGGTGATGCTTTTAAGGAATATTTAGGTGGATGTTGGACTAAATCAAAACAACCTATGAGCATTTGGACTTCAAAAAGGTGACAAAGCAATAACGGAAGAACAACTTATATTAGTAATTTAGAGCTTTAAGGGTAAATTTTGGGGGATTTTGAACTAGCCAGAAGGAACTATATTTATAATCTTAATGCTACCACTACTGGCAATGTAACTAATGACGCTAAAGGTATTAAGATGAAACTCTTAGGGATCGCTTAGGAGTTTCAGTCGAACGAAAAAACTTTATGCATGCAGGTTTTCAGAAGGGTATATAAGTAATATCATAGACAGCACTACTCTATAATAGCTAGAAATATCATTGAATTTCTTCAAGGAAATAATTCAATTCATAATTAAAAGTTCTGGTGCCCGTTTTAAGAGTAAAAAGGATTGGAGGGCAAGCAACCATTCTTTCAAGCCCATTCATTTTCCAAAAGTATCCAGTCAAAATTTTGAGACAGCCTTTTCGTTCAGCACTATGTCATTAGGTAACTATGTCATTAGGTATATAAGGCATGTCTACCCCCACATTTGTGCAATTGGCCCATTATACTTTAAAACTAGATGTTGCTTTAAAATAAATCAAAAGGCATTTTATTTATGGTTGTCAGTAAGACATCACAGCAATATATCGAGAACGACTGGGGGTATTAAGTTGAAACTTTTGAGGATACTACTATCACTGCTTCTGTTCTTACAATTTGAATGAATAAAAAGAGTGTATGTGTATATAGGTTGTCAAAGATCATAGATAGAATCTTTTGGGAATGATAACAAGTTTTATTTCTTAGGTCAATTTCAGAAACCATAAAATAAAATTAAAAACGACTGTATGTGTCAAGATTAAGGCTTGTTGAAAAAGTGTCTCCAACATACAAATACCAACCCATACTATTGATACTTATCGAGCAAAACTGAAAAAATTTAAAATATTATTTTTTCCATTAAAAAGGCTATGCCAATAAAATGAACAGAAATTAATTAAAAAAAACTGTTTTCCAAAAGCCGAGTTTTTCAAAGAGAAGTAAAGAGCTCCATTAAGCCAAGAATGAGCAAAAATAAATTCAAATAGTCTTTCAACCATAAAACTACCACAAATCGCTATCAATAAATAAATGAAACTCAAAACGAACAGCAAATAAAATAAATAGCCAACTCAAGCTCAAAGTCAGCAAAAATTAACATGAGTAGGGCTGATAACCCCCACACCCTCTCAAGACCAGACCACAATTTGGCAAAATTTCTATGTAAAAGGTCTGATCTATTTGCGGTATGTGTACTAATTCATTTGCGAGAACTGGCCCAAACCGCTACCCAAGCAAAGTGATGTCCATCGAAAATAATTCGAAGCGGGGAGGTTGAATCCGATCCGAAGCTTTTTTTTCCTTTTTGAAAATTTTGTTTTTTTGCTCTCATTTCTCTACACGCTCAAAACTTAATTATCTCTCTGTCTGCTGTTTGGGGATAATACTATTTACAGAAAAAATGAGCTATTTATTTAATTTCTAGCTTCTTTTTCAAATATTTTACATGTTTGCCTGCATTTCAGGAAGGTGTTTATCATAGTCATCAAAGATTCTCCAATAGAGCTTTGGGATACAATATCGTTGACATTGATAAGAGTCATGCCCAAAATGTTTCCACCAGTTGCTTCCCTTGAGTGGCATTCCAACTCAAAAGTAAAGTAAGAGTTTGTTTCTATATTCTTATGTTTTTCTCTATCTTTCTCTTCTTTTTTCTATTCTGCTTACCCAAGTTACGTCTGTTAGATATACAGTTAAACCTGTGTACGAAAACCTGTTTTTACCGTTAATTGCGTTTAATGTACATCTGTAGTGTGAAATTGAATTTTCAAAGGAAAACATTTTTTTTTGTCTTACGCAATGTATGGTATGAACATTTTACCACGAAATTTTATCACTCAATTAAAAAAAGAGAATCAGACATCCTTTGAAGGTAAACAAAAAAAAAAAATTTAAATGAAAGTAAGGAGCGACATTAAAGCTTAAAACGAACAGAAATTACTCCGTATATGAAAGGGGCTTTTCGTCCTCAACGCCTCGCTCTTTACGCTAAAAGAAAGAGAAAAGACTCTTTCTCTTAACTCGACTTCTTAAGAATTAAAAAAACTTTAGCGTAAAGAGCGAGGCGTTGAGGATGAAAAGCCTCTTTCATATACGGAGTAATTTCTGTTCGTTTTAAGTTTTAATGTCGCTCCTTACTTTCATATAAAAAAACTTGTTTTTTTTTAATTTCCGGACGTTTTTAAATTAATGCATTTTTTGATCTTGGCTCTCCGCGCATAAATAATTAAAACGCAATTTGCATATTAATTTTTTGGGCTAAATGGGTTTTTCATAGTTATAATTGGAAGATTTTGAGAAAAAAGGAGCGAGAGAGGAGGCCTAGTTGCCCTCCAATTTTTTGATTACCTACAAAGGCAACTATAACTTTTAATTTTTTACTAACGTTTTCATAAGCCAAAAAATATACGTAACTTACGAATTAACTTACGTAGCGAACTTCTATATTCGTGTGTTTTATTGCGTATATGAGGGGGCTCACCCCTCGTCGATACCTCGCTCTTTACACTAAAGCTTAAATTTTGTCCCAATTCCTTAAGAATGACCCCTGAATCACAAAGGCCGTAGAATAAATAGTTGAAATTACTAAAAATAATTTAGCGTAAAGAGCGAGGTATTACGAGGAGGTAAACCCCTTATATGCGTAATAATTTCTGTTCGTTTCAAGTGTTAATGCTGCTCCTCACTTTCAGTAGAAAAAACTTTTCATATTTATTTTTTCATTGTTTTTTAAATAATGCTAGAAAATCCTGCGCCCCCTCCATTGAAAGTCTCTTCCCCCATGAGAAGTTCCTCCATGGAAAGATCCTCCCACGTAACCCCTCCCCCCTCAACTCTCCCTCCAAACCAAAAAAAATCCCCCTGAAAACGTCTGTAGACTTCCCAGTAACCATTACTATATGTAAACACAGGTCAGAGTTTGTAACTTGCAGCCCCTCCCATGGGGACTGCGGGGGAGTTAGTCGTCCCCAAAGACATAGTTATTAGGTTTTTCGACTATAGTGAATAAAATGGCTATCTCAGAATTTTTATCCGGTGACTTTGGGGAAAAATGAGCGTGGGAGGGGGCCTAGGTGCCCTCCAATTTTTTTGGTCACTTAGAAAGGGCACTAGAACTTTTAATTTCCGTTAGAATGAGCGCTTTCGCGACATTTTAGGACCACTGAGTCGATACGATCACCCCTGGGAAAAAAAGCAAAAAAAAACAAATAAACACGCATCCGTGATTTGTCTTCTGGCAAAAAACGCGAAATTCCACATTTTTGTTGATAAGGGCTTGAAACTTCTACAATATGGTTCTCTGATACGCTGAATCTGATGGTGTGATTTTCGTTAAGATCGTATGACTTTTAGGGGGTATTTCCCCCTATTTTCTAAAATGAGGCAAATTTTCTCAGGCTCGTAACTTTTGACGGGTAAGACTAATCTTGATGAAATTTCAATATTTAAAATCAGCATTAAAATGCGATTCCTTTGATGTAACTATTGGAATCAAAATTCCATTTTTTAGAGTTTTGGTTACTATTGAGCCGGGTCGCTCCTTACTACAGTTCGTTACCACGAACTGTTTGATAATTCCTTGCCCAAATATTTTGGTTTGGGAATGTTTGCTTTACCTTTATTGTAAAATATCTTGAGCGGGGGGGGGGGGGAGCGTTGTCTACAAACCCTGGATGGTGTGGAAGGCCATACATTTTTATTTTTAACTGAAAACACTGAAAACAATTCCACAACTGCAAATATTGCAATTGTCTGCCTAATTAGCAAATAAGCAAATCAACAGCAAAGTTAGCAAATACGAAAATCCACTTAATTTGGAACACATAGGTTGCTTTTACCCGTTGCCATATATAGGTCAAATCTTTTTAACCTTTTAAATTCAACGAGGGGGTTAAATAGGGTTTTCTGAATTGTTTTTATGGCAATTGGTATTAACCTAGTGACATATAGCGATCGCAAATTCTGTCTGTCGGTCTGTCTGTCTCGGTTTTGCTAGTTTAGGCACTTCCAGATAAGCTAGGACGATGAAATTTGGCAGGCGTATCAGGGACCGGACCAGATTAAATTAGAAATAGTTGTTTTGACCATCTGGGGGGTGTGTGGGTGGGTTAATTCGGAAAAATTAGAAAAAATGAAGTATTTTTAACTTACGAATGGGTGATCGGATCCTAATGAAATTTAATATTTAGATTGATATTGTGTCTCATAGCTCTTATTTTAAATACCGACCGTATCCGGAGACATTGGGGGGAGTTAGGGGGGGGGGCTAAAATCTTGGAAAACGCTTAGAATGGAGGGATTGGGATGAAACTTGGTGATAAAAATAAACAAAAGTCCTAGATACGTGATTGACATAACTGGAACGGATCTGCTCTCTTTGGGGGAGTCGGAGGAGGGTTAATTCTGAAAAATTAGAAAAATGAGGTATTTATAACTTACGGATAAGTGATTGGATCTTAATGAAATTTCTTATTTTGAAGGACCGCGTAACTCAGATCTCTTATTTAAAATACCGATGGGATCCAGTGTCATTGGGGGGAGTTGGGGGGGGGAAGGAAATATTGGAAAACGCTTAAAGCGGAATGATCAGGATGAAACTTGGTGCGAAGAATAAGTGCAAGTACAATTAAGTATAAGAGCTTTCATTTTAAATCCCAACCAGATCCAGTGACATTGGGGGGAGTTGAAGGGGGAAACCAGAAATCTTGGAAAACGTGAAAATTGAGGTATCTTTATCTTACGAATGGGTGATGGGATCTTAATGAGACTTGATATATAGAAAGAGCTTACGTCACACTAAGAGCTTACGTGTTTTTTTTTGCCATTTTCATTCTCATGATTATCTTCTTCTTGTTTTCTTCTCTTTTCTTTGTTTCTCCTATCCAACAGGACTAAATAATTTTTTGATAAAAAAAAAAAACATTTTTACTGACTCATTATCAGCGGAAGGTAATTGCCTCTCGTAGAATGACGAATCTGTAGCATAGGCAAACGTCTCAGACTAAGGTTTGTTGTACGACAGAATTGGTAGGATTATCGTAATTCTATTTCTGACGATGATAAGCTGGTTTGATCTAAACTGGGCACAAAATATTCAATTAAAAAGTGACATAATTCATTAATTAATTCTAATTCAAAGTCACACAATCATTCAACTTAGTTTAGTTAACAATGGCATGATGCATAATTTATTTTACAATTTTAGTGGTTAGAAGAGACTATAGTAATGAGGAATTCATAAATTGAAAGTTGGTTTACTGAAAGTAAACCAATAAATAAAATAAAGAACAAAATTGAGCTTATATTTCATAAAAAAGACCTTTTTTATTTTTAAAAAACTCTAACAAAGAGTTTTTATACAAAAAGAGCTTGTTTATTTTATAAAAAACTCTACAAAAAAGCTTTTGTTTTGTATAAAAAGTTTTTTTATTTAAAAAAAAAACTAAAAAAGAGCTTTCATTTTATAAAGAGGAAGATTGTAATACTACTTTTAA
Organism: Artemia franciscana; assembly: GCF_032884065.1. Lineage (NCBI taxonomy): Eukaryota > Metazoa > Arthropoda > Branchiopoda > Anostraca > Artemiidae > Artemia > Artemia franciscana. The sequence continues at coordinate 6,991,454 of NC_088865.1, forward strand.
ATTTTAACTTATTACTAAATTCTTGATGCAAGATCACTTTTAGTTCGCTTAATTATCTTTTACGATGGCCTCTATATAAAGCAAAAGTAAAAATACACACGAAAAATATTTCATTTTGCTGAAATTTTTTCCTATTTTTTTTCTTTTCTTTTATCCATGGGTTTGATTCAAAATATTGGAGCAAGTCTGACCAAAAAAAGTGGCTATTTATAAAACCATAAGGTTTTGTAGCGAATTTATATTATTACTGCCATCCCTTTGAATCGTTGAAAATAGAGCAAAAACCAACAATTCGAACAAAAATAATTTTAAACAATTTAGAAAATTTTATAAAAAGAGGGTATTAAAAAAAGGTAAGGAGCTTACATAAAACGCTAGTAAAATACTCCAACAAGTCCAAACAGTTAGGCTATTAAGTGAACACAAAAAAATACTTTAGAGAGGGCACGGGATTTAAATTTCAGCCTGATAAAAGGCATCGTTCTTAGAGTGGTAACGTAAACCTGTAATTATTATTCAAATAGATAATTTGTTGTGGTAAGAAGCAGAAGGAACAAGATATTCAAAATTGAACTTATATTTAACCACGGGAAATATTTTTTAGAGCTGATCTTCTTAACTTACTCAGAATGTTTTATTAGTTTGGAGTATGATAAAAGATTCATAAATCTCTTGGCAGAATGTGTTTAGTAATTAGGGCTTTAATGATCAAATAAAAAGGTTTAGAAGAGCATAGACTAATTAGGTTTTGGATTCTTTTAGATAAAGACTTACTAAGACTTACTTGTATCACAATGGTTTCCTTTTTTTTCTAGTTATTAAATTTGGTGTGTAGGATGCCCAACTAAGACCCTGTTTCATAGGGTAGATCATATAAGCTTGGGTAGATCACTCCTTGGTATCCCTACTAAAATAAAAACTTCATTTTAGTTGGTTAAACGATTAAGTACTTCAAAACAAAGTAGTCATTATGTTTTTTTTTAATTACGAATAGGCTCCTTAGGCTTAAGAATGACTAGGCTGCAGCTAATACCAGCTTATTCTGGATCATTTTTATAAGTTGATTGATTCTCATGCAAAGAATTTAAGGAATTTCTTATGTTTGAAATCGCCAGACACAGAAGGTTCCCTTGACATATTTATGGTTATAAAAATTTTGTGTTTTAGAGGTATGTTGTTATTGGCACAAGGTCTTTTTTGCCCACAGTTTTGCTAACAAAGACTGTTTGATAAGTTGTTTGACTGTTTGATAGGAACAGGTTGTGTTTATCTTATAGTCCAACCCTTCTTAAACTAGGGGTCGTGACCCCAAATGGGGTCGCGTTGTGAAATTCTGGGGTCGCGAGAGATTCTAAACTTAAATATTTAAATACGGGATTTTATAGTATCGACGCTCATCTCAGTGTTACTATATTGGCGTATTTCCCACCAGATTGTCTTGTTTTGATGGACAGTGGCCAGAAAATTCTTGAATTTACTTGCCGGCTTAAATCTTGGCTAATTTTATTGTAATCTGGCTTATTTTTTTATTGCAAAAAATACAATTTTGATGAAAAGTATGACATATAATGTTTGTAACTATATTAAATGCAATAAGATTTTTAATTTTATATTTTTGTATGCTTCTAAACAAATGCTAAAATTATATATCTTCATATGTATATATATATTGCTATCTAATCAATAAATCATCAAAAGATATTTTTTTATCTTTCTTTTATATTTCTCTACTTTCGTTCATCCTTCATCGCTAGAAAATGTTGAAGAGTTCTTACGTCCAGCAGCGTCAAACATTTCACCAAGATTTAAATTTGTTATGCAATAAAAAACAAGCAGGCCCATCTCACTAAAGTTGTTCCTTTCATTTTAATTTAATCTGAGCCACTCACAGACTGCGTTTGAATATATTCGATCGAACTAAGACGGCGAGAATTTTCTTTAATTTTCGGCGAGAATTGCTCCTTTTTTTAATTTAATCTGAACCACTCACAGACTGCGTTCGAATATATTCGATCGAACTAAGACGGCGAGAATTTTCTTTTGTTTATGTTATTGCAAAAAAAAAAATGCTAATTTGATGAAAAATAGAGCTCATAATTTTTGTAAGTGTAATAAAGACAATTTTTCAGCTTTTTGCGGAATTTTTATTTTAGATTTTTGAATGGTTCTGAACGAATTCTAAAGCTTTGTATTTTCATATGTATATTCATATTTTTACCTAATAACTAAGTCATCAAAAACATTTATTTGTCCTTCTTTTATATTTTTATGGGGTCAATAAGAAACTCCCAATCATGAATGGGGTCGTGAATGAAGAAAGTTTAAGAAGTCCTGTTATAGTCTATTGAATAAGAGCCATCTATTCTTAAAGCGAATTCATTTTAAACATGTACCGCCGTTCATTTACTCGACCAATGAAAACCAAAGTTTGTTTTCCCGTAATCAAAGACATATATTGCCACGACCTTAATTTCAGCTTATTCCTAGAAAGTGATAAGGGTCTAACCTCTGCAGTTTTTATGGAAAGTGTGGATTTTAGGCCGGATTGATGAATATGACTTTGCATTTTGGAAAGCTTCGTAGAACTCTTGTCTGGGGCCAAAAAGGATGGTTTTTGCTTGTCCTTGAGCCAGAGCCTATGGTGTGGGAAGTGAAATGAAGTCTCATAGCCTATGTCAGAGAGAACTATTTTAAGTTATGCAGTCAAGCTTTCGTTTCATCAAACCATGTTTCTGCTTTCGAATGGAAAGCTCCGTTCTAGCAGGCAAGCAGGCAGGCACCAGTTTCAAATTGAAGATGGACTATAATCTACAAGTGTTAAACACATGCGGCAGTTACCCAGCCCCGCAGCCAATAAATCTTCTTTTAATGATAAATAGAAAAATTTACAGAAACAAAAAGTGGGGACCGAAAGTGCTGCCATCTATTATTTCTACCCATTTCTGTTCGTGATTTCAGCTGAGTTTATCATTTGGTTTTTTGCACTTGGGATTGCGGTACAGAAATGGTATCAGATGTGCCTATTAAACTTTAAAAGTTTAATAACTTTGCTAAAGAAATTAGTGTTTATCCTTTGCTTTTTTTAAAGTGATGACATTACAAACTTGGCCTACGGCAAAAAAGTCAACTTTTGAACTAAGACCGATAGATTTTTTTTTTCGATGGCAGTCGATAGCTCTGGATGAGCTGATCAAAGTACATGCAATTCACTTTCTAAATTCCATCATGAGTACCAGTTTGAAAGTTTAAAGGGGTTGACAATTTCACTATTAAGGTACACACTGAACCCAAAAATAGGCCGATACAGAAATGGTATCAGGTGTGCCTCTTAAACTTTAAAGTTTTCTATTTGCTGAAGAAATTAGAGTTTATCCTTTCCTCCTTTCTAAGTGATGACGTTAGAAACTTGGCCTACGGCAAGAAAGTCAACTTTTGAACTAAGACAGATAGATTTTTTTTTCGACAGTAGTCGATAGCTCTTGATGAGCTAATCATAGTATATGTCCTCCATTTTTTGGTAGAAAAATTCCTTCATGAGAACAGTTTGAAAGTTTAGAGGGGTTGACAACTTCAGTATTGAGGTACAGACTGAAACCAAAAATAGGCCAATACCAATTGTGAGACATATAGGGGAGTTTCAAGCAACAGTCGGCTGTTAGCTCATAAGCATCTTCGACAATGAGGGGTTCACAACTCTTGTTAGTTAGTGTACCTGTTTTTTGTTTCCGGTGTGTTTGATGGTAAGACCAATTTGGTTCCAGTGGTAAGACATGTAGGAGACTTGTAAGTAATAATCGGCTGTTAAGCTATAATCATCTTCAGCAATGAGGGGTTTGCAACTTTTGCTAGTTGTAATGAGGGGTTTGCAACTTTTGCGAGTTGATGTACCTAGTATTTATTTTAAGATCCTTACAGATTAACAAGTTCAGCGTTTAATCTAAGTGAGGAAACTAAACTAAAGTGTTGCTCTCGCAACACTTTAATCGGCGAAGTCGAACAAAGATTGTCGCAACACCTCACCTAGTTGATTTAGGGTTTTAGAGTTGATATTTGAAAGATTGGATGTTGAATGAACCAAGTTAAGGAAAGTATAAGGTAAACATATTAAGAAAGATGGTAATTGAGGCCCGTCTTCGAGGCCTCCTTCTGTCCCTTCAAGTGATTCGATTGATGATCAAATCGTATAGTGATAGCTAATAAAGATACGTTGACTTGGCTAGTGTGGAAAAAACTACAGCCGCATCTCTACGTCCTTCTTCTTCTCTAAATGATTTCAGTTCTTAACTTAGATCACTTTGTCTTTTAGCTTCTCTGTGGTATTGGTTTCAACTAGGTTTCTCCTTTAATGATCAAATATTTCAGGTTTTCAGGAAAAGAGAAAGTCATTTTTGCAGATGGAGAAAGTCAAAAAGTTTACGTTATGTCAATTGAAGGAAGCATTCTTAGTGAAGGGAAAACGCTGCCAACCAAGGTAAAATAAGAAAATTGTCTTTCCTTAAAAACAAAACATGAAGGGGCAATTGTGTTTCTTATGTTTATTTCTTAAACATAATAGAAAAAAAAGAAAAGAAAAGCGAAAATGGGTTTGATAAGTTTAGCGAAAAAAATATATGAAAGAAAACGGATATTTCGAGAAGAGAACGGCTTGCCTTTTTCAGCAATATTAGAATAAGTCTAAAAAAATTAAATTCACGTTTTCTGAGCGAAAATTTGAGAAACGTAGACCAGATAAAAACAAAAAGACAAAACAAGCATATTGGAGATGAAAATGAAAGAAAAACTTAAATTTGAGGAATTAAAAATCTAACAACGCAGAGGAAAATGGCAAATAATATAAGCAGCGTTCGGACTCGCCTATAAATTCCAATAAATTCCTATATTCTAATGCACTCTTATAAAATGCCTATATTTTGGCTAAAACCCTATTATTCCTATATTTTCGGCTGAAGACCACTAAGAACATTGCTTATGATTTGCAATTTCCACTTCTCTTTAAGTAAGTCAAGATGTGCTTTTCTTTTTGCTTTTGACTCTGTTGTAGACTGAGCAGTCTTTCGGTGTAGATCGATAATTAATTACAACTGTTGATCTGTTTGAACTTAACAAATGTTTTGTACTGGGCTTAGTAAGCTGCTTCTGCCTAGGCTATGCTGTTATGTTGACTTAGTAGCCTATATTTCGTTTTTTGTCATGTTGGGCCATGTTGGGCCGAAATGAACAAAGATCAGTATATAGGCTAGCAGTATCTGCTTAATGAGACTGGAGTTCTTGTGACTTATGCGTTTCCTGCCTGAACGCTATTTTAAAGGCTGATGCAAATACGGCCCAGTTTGGGACATATCTATATTTTTTCTTTTTATGGTCTTTTAATCTTGGGATGCTATTTTGTAGGTGATGCTTGGTTGCACAGCTGGGGTTGCTCAGGGGTAAACCAACATGTGCAATCTGCAGAACCAAAAGCCGCAGTTACTGCTTAACTACATCCACTATAGCTTCACCTGAATGGACAATCTCGAGTTGAATGAAACAGCCAAGGATAAACCGTTAGTTGGTACAAGCATGTTTTGTGAGCGTGATGCCGCTTATAAAGCTGAGTTAATATGGGCACTTCAGACGGTACAGAGTTCCATGTCTGCTAACTCTTCAGACCATATTGTCGCAACCTTCCATGCGATGTTCCCCGGTAAGATCTCCGACGAAATGCCCCTATGTGCGAAGAAACTCATGTATCTGATCACCGATGCGCTGCATCCTTACTGTAAGCAGCTTAAATGCTTGTGAAGGACATTCAGTCATATCTTGTACTAGAATATGACAAGACAACAAAAAACGCTGGTATGAAAGAGTTACAGATACGTGTTCAATATTGGTCCTCATATGGAAACGAAATCCAGAGCAGACTTTTATGCACAAATTTTATGGGCCACGCGACATTTGATGATCTGTGTAGGAAGATTATGTCGGCCATTGAGCAGAATCAGCTGCCACTTGAAAAACTGATCATGCTTGGAAGTGATGGACCAAACGTCATCAAAAGCGTTTGGAACAATTTCAATGCAAAAAAGTGACGGGAAAGGGAATGTTGAATATTGGTACTTGAAACATCCATATAATCCATAACGCTTTCTTGAATGGTCTTCAGGTGTTCGGAGAAGAAAGTTCCGACTTTGTTATTCTTGTGCATTTATTTTTTGACGGCTGGCCTTCACGTTGTGAAGACTATTGAAAGTGCCAAAAGAAAGTAAGAGTGCCAGAGAATGCTTTCATATAGCATGTCATAAGCCGCTAGCTGACGATCGGACGTGCCCTTGCTAGAATCATGCAGCAGTTGCCGGCAATCTTAGAGTACTTCCTGAACTTCATGCCGAGAGAGAAAAAACTGAAGAAACTTCTGTCCACTCCCAAATTTCTGAAGATTGTGGCTTATATCAGAAGTGCGACGATGAAGGTCCAACTCGAGTTTGTTCTAGCCTCAGCAGAACTGTTCATAAGTTTCACCCAACTGTTCCAGAAAGAAGAGCCTCTCATTTATATGCTGAACTCAGAGATCAAAAGACTAGTTGTGACGCTTTGCGGACGGGTCTTTACTCCAGATTTCGTGACGGAGATTGAAAATTTCTCACCAGAAATGTTGAACCTTGCTGAAAAATTTGCAGAAAAGCCCATAGTTTCAGAAAATGTGGAACGAGCTTTCCGTGAGAAAGCAACACTGAAAGACAAGGCCATTTTCTATGTCAATGTGCAAAAACATTTTATTGCGGGCATTCGCCATATTTTGAACAAATCTCCTCTGGAAAATGATGGTTTTCTGGAGGCTTTACGCTTTTTGAGTCCGATTAACATGAAGGATTCAAGAAGCATTGCAGACATAGCGGCTGTGGCACGCGAGATTGCAATTGGAGCAAGCTCAGACGTCACCCAGGCTGAGTGGCTGCTTTTGCGAACGGAAAATGGACCCCGTGAGGACATTACTCGGATCGATCATTTTTTGGAGCCATTACTTTGGACTGGTGACAGAGCGCGGGGACAGCAAGTACGCGCAACTTACCAAGCTTCTCAAAGCAATGCTGACGTTATCGCCTGGCAGCGCAGATGTAGAGCGTGGGTTCTCGCGTTCCGGTAGGATTCTCGGTGAAGACCAGGCATTAATGTCTGAATGCATTCCGGATGCGAGACTCATGGTATATGACACGTTAAGACTTTATGGAGGAAAACCAGAACGGTTTGTTATTACAAAAGAACTGTTGAATCTTGCACGTTCTGCACGGTCTCGGTATCAACAATATCTGCACGAAAAGAAAAAAGAAGAGCTATCCGAGAAGGAGAAAGGAGCTTTTGAAGAGGACAACAAGTGGAAGTTGCAGGAGGCCCACGACAAAAAGAAAGACATTGAAGACCTGGAAAGCGAAAAGAAAAACTTAGAGCATCAGAGCAAAGAGAAAAGAGAACAGTAGCAGATACTCTACTTCAAGAAGTTACCGATAGAATGAAGAACGCTGCCGGGTCCAAGAGTTCCATATACATTGCCCTATCTGTTTCTTTGCTCGAAGGTACTGTGTAGTCCAGAACAAGTGAAAGAGAGCAGATGGCGGAATCTGCGAGAATGGAGCAGTCTCTTGCAAAGAGAAAAACTGACCTCATATCGAAATTGATGCCCAAGAAGCAGCAAGAGTGATTCTAGGTATTTTACCGGTATCAGTCAATCGTTGGCACAGTATGTGTATATTATAAAAAAAAATAAAAAAATGCAGAAACTCGGGAAATGACGAATTTACGTGACCAGGCATCCCACGTCATCTACCACCGATCTGATCCCGAAGACTTCCAAATCCTATATTTGACCTATATTTGGGCTCGGGAAATCCTATATAAATAGGACAGAGCATATAATTTGAAACAAACCGACCTCTCCGAACCCTGTATAAGCAATAAACGAACTAAAAATGATAAAACCAATAAACCTAACTAAGAAAGGCCAGCCACTTAACCAAAATCCAAACGACTAACAATGAGTTCTCATTAAGAAACTATTTTTGTTTCGAAATACCCATTCTATTTCATTCAGTATCTTTGTTGGCCTTGTAAAATTCCATTCTTGCTAACGAAATTATCTACTAAACAGATCTTTAACAAAATACGAGTTTTTAGCGAAATTTCGTAGAACGAGTTAACGTGGTTAACGTAATAGGTCTTTCAAAAATCCCAATTTCTAATTGAAATTTACAGAGACATCCAAGAAGTTAAAAAAGACTGTGAAATTATTTTTCAAGTTAATTTGAAAAGATAGGTTGCTACTAAAAAGAATGTGTATATTTGACCATGTTTTCAAGTCTCATGTTATAGGACATAAGAAATTCACTCATTTTTCACATATTTTTATGGAATATTTGATTTATGACAATATGCGGAATTTGTGGTAAAATGTTGTAATATTTTTCATGGTCCTACCATTTATTTGTGAAATTAATTTTATTAAAACAAATAAGATAAATAAAATTAAATGAAAATTTTCAATAATATTTTATAAAAATAAAACAAAAATAAGGATTAAAAGTAAAATTCTTTTCAAAATGAACAATATTATAAAATTAATCTATTAAAATAACATAAGTTAATTATTAAAAGAGGAGAAAATCTAAAACAAAATACAAGGTTAGTCTTGACTTAGCAACTACTTGCTTGAAGAGAATTTCCAGAGCTTGCTGCTAGATAATCATAAATTGATAACTTTTCCAAGCTCTTTTTAGCATTAAATAAGACAAATTCGACTTTTGAAGCAATTATTTGTTCTCGTAGACAAAATATACTTTATCATTTTCTACGTTAATTTTTGTTTTTATTCACCTCCTTTTTAATTAAACTTAGTTAAGCTTAATCCTATTCTTTGAGGAATTGTCTACGGATAGAAGTGGGTACCCGTATGACTGACTGTATATCGAACAACAATCTGTACGAAAATTGTGGCTCTATCAATTTTCTACGGCTATAAGGAGAAAAAGGCTAAGGTGGCTAGGACACAATTTTGCTGACAAAGAGTAACAGATTGCCAAAGATGGTCCTTTCAGGCTATCGACCTAGGGCCAAAAGAAAAGCAGGCCGTCCCCGGATGGAATAGAGGAATAATTTAAAGGAAATTGTAACTTCTTGGGAGGCGGTGCAGTTTTAAATAAATTAGAACGGAGGAGGCCTTGGGTGGCTTGGTGCTGCAGTGAGTTGTTAGTTGTAGATGTTGTATTAGTTTATCCTTGAATATGAGGGTTAATCAATAGTGTTGATCAATTGATAAAGGGTGTTCATCAATTTGTTAATCAATTGACGCAAAAATGTAGAAAAGGTCGAATAGAAAGCGCAATTGATGGTTTGGGGACGTCAGAGGCTAAACTATATTTTGCTTCTTTTGACCTCTATATTCAAACTTGTATATAAATTTCTTCATTTTGGGAATAAAGGAAACTTCCAATATAGATAAGTGTTCGCAGATAAACAGTAAAAAAAACGAAAACAAAGAGCAAATGTAAAATTGGATATGTAAAATTGGACTGAGTAAAAGTAAAAGCTATACGAAAGAGAATTGAAAGTAATTATCCATTCGAAATCATACTGACGAGATATGACTGTACCAGTTCAAGTTTGCTGTCCAAGTTGGAGTAGTGATATCTCGTCTCGCCTGAGATATCATCAAGAAGTTAGGGGTCTCCCAAATGCATTTATTGAATATAAAAAAAGACAAAAGGTGGACTTGATAGACAGAAGGCGGACTTGATAGCCTAATCACGCAAGAGGCTTAATTTTTTCTTGTATCCATTTTCATCATTTTTGTAAAAAGTAACACTTTTAGAAAAGATAACAGTTCGTAGATAAACAATAAAAAAGGAAACGAAGAGTAAATATACCGATACCGATTGATTTCCACAGTATTTAATACAACTGAATAGCTACCATGTGACAAAAATGAGAAATAAGAAAAACAGGTCTTATTTCAAAAGAAAAATTGTCAGTAGCTCTACTTCAGTTTAATAGGTACCATTGAACCGTTTTGAATCGTAAGTGCGCATATCTTGAACTTAAAGGAGAAGGGCTGAGAATATTTTTTTTTAATCTGAGATTTTTTTTTTTTTTTTTTTTTTTTTTTTTTTTTAAGTGCGTGCAACTCAACTTCCCGTCTATATAAACCCCGTTCAAGTAAACTTCTATAACTCAAACCTTTTTCAAATCAACCTCCATTCAAGTTAACCCTTACTCGATTGAATCCTGTTTAACTCAACCCTCGTTCAATTCAACTCACATTCACTTCAAGCCCCATTCAACTTCGCCCCATGCAATTCAATCTCATATAACCCAACTCTATGCAACTCAAACCTCATGGAACCCAACCCCATTTAAGTCAACCTCCACGCAACTCACCATTCATTCAATTGAATCCTGTGACTCCGCCCCCTCGAAACGCAACCCGCGTTTAACTAACCTGCATTCAAATCTTAGGTTTGATTACGTTAGGTCAGGCCCAATTCAATTCATTGTTGAATTGAATTGGGGTTTGGTTTTAGTTGAATTTGGGTTTACTTGAATGCAGGTTGAGTTGAATAAGGTTGAGTTGCACGAAAACCGTTCAGATTAACCTGATACAACCAACACAAATATAATTTCGATATTGCATAGGATACACTAGCTTTCCCTAAAAAAAGTGGATTAGTTGCCCACATTTTTTAATGAGATTGAGAAATTGAGAGATTGACCTTCTGATTAGTCCTTGGGAGATAGGTTTAAGGAAGGTCTAACAGTTTAAAGAAGCGACGGTCTCGCCCCCTTTCCCTATATCTGTGAAGGTATGATTTTGTAAAATGCTAAATCTTTTGTCATTTTAGGGTATTGTTGGAAAAGTTTCCTGCGTTTGCTGGAAGAATGATTTAGTAGTTATGGGTGACGTCGAAGGAAATGTTATTGTTTGGGATACGAAAAACGGTATATACAAACGGATCGAAATTCAAAAGTCTCCTGTCAAGAAAGTTATGTTTGATAATGAACAAGCCAAAAGATTAGCCATTCTCACCACGAATAATCTAGAAATATGGGACTTGTCACAGGTACTTAGAGAATTTTCATTTTGACTTAAGAAAAACAAAGGAAAGAAAGTTACCTCAGGGGTAGGGGGAGCTTGGAATTTACAGGGATTGTTGATTTTTGAATTAAAATGGAATAGTTGTGTTGAGGTTCTTTCTGAGGATTCACTATTCATTGCACTGGGTTGAGCAAATATATTTGGAAATTAGGAAATTTGTTTGTCTTATTTTATTTGAGGTGGAGGAGCCATTCTCACGGCGAATAATCTAGAAATATGGGACTTGTCACGGGTACTAATAGAATTTTCGTTTTGACTTAAGAGCAAAGAGAAGAAAGTTACCTTAGGGGTTGGGGGAGCTTGGAATTTACAGGGATTGGTATCAAACTTGATAGTCGGAACTTTATTCTCTACGAAGACGAGTTAGTTATTATTATTGTCATTATTATATAATTGTTACCTCTTCAGTAGATACAATTAGTTTGACTATTCATAAAATTGCATTGAATAAACCAAAATTAACAAGTAAATAGTTTATTATTATGGTTGTTATTACAAAATCTTTACATTCTCAGCAGATACAATTATGTCGACTTTTAATAAAATTGCAATGAAAAAAAAATAAAATAAAAAATAGGTCATTATTATTGCTGTTATTATTATAACGTTGTTTACCTCCTCAGCAGATAAAACTAGTTTGACTTTTCAAAACGTTGCAATGAATAAACAAAAGTTGAACGAAACAAGCAACTGATTATTATTGTTGTTATTGTTGTAATTATAATGTTATAACGCCTTCTGCAGAAAGACATAGCTTCACTATTCTAAAAGTTTCAATAAAAAAATCTATCTCCTCAACAGAAACAATTGTTTTGACTATTTATAAAATTGCAAAGAAAAAACAAAACATTCTAAACAAACAAATAGTTTTTGTTATTGTTATTATAGTATAATATTTCCTCAGCATATACCGTCATTCAAAAGATTGCAATGAATAAGCCAAATTTAACAAGCTAATAGTTTATTTTTGTTGTTGTTATAACAGTTTTACCTCCTCAGTAGATACAATTCTTTCGACTTTTCATAAAATTGCAATAAAAAAGATAACAATAAAGATTGTTATTATTGCTGCCATTAATGTAACGTTGTTCCCCTCCTTAGCAGATACAAATAGGAGGACAATTCTAAAAATTACAGTTAACAAACAAATTTTGACAAGAAAAAGTTAGGTATTATTCCCGTTATATAATTCTAACACTTTTACGTCCTTAATAGATGCAATTAGATTGACTATTCAAGCAATTGCTATAAACAAGCAAAAATCTTACAATTTTTTTTTTGCTAAAAGCAGACATTCTATATCTAGGTTGGTGTTCCTTTGGATCTAAACTCTGGATAGTAGCTTGTTAAATTTCGAATCTAAAGGCATCTGAAGTGGGAATAAAAGCAAGTTAACTTCGGTACCCTTTGAAAATAAGCTAGTAAAAGGGGTGATATGACAGTATCTCCCTGTATATAGAATGGAGCAGGTATCGATACTTTCAAGAAAAACAAAATTTATTTCTGATTAATTTAAATTGTGGTTCTTGGGGAACCACATAGGGAGCTCCCCCTGTATTCTTGCAGAGAATAATAACTCGTGCTTTTATAACGGGACAGTTTTAGAGAGTAGTGATCCTACTGGTGCCCTGGATACGAGATAGCAGCTGTATAATGCAGTAGCTGTATATTAAAAGCTGCAGACCGCAGCTGCCACTTTTTCATCTATGTTATAGTGATTAGTATTCCAGACCTCTAAAATTATCAATCAGCATCCCTAGCAAATGCTACACTTGTGTAATCCTATTCTGAAGCTCTTGTTGACGTTTTTACAATATTTTGGCTATCTTTCCCAAATCATCTATAATACAGTAATTAATATTCCAGACTTCAAAAATTATCAATCAGCGTCCCTAGCAAATGCTACACTTGTGTAATCCTATTCTGAAGCTCTTGTTGACGTTTTTACAATATTTTGGCTATCTTTCCAAAATCATCTATAATACAGTAATTAATATTCCAGACTTCAAAAACTATCAATCAGCGTCCCTAGCAAATGTTACGCTTGTGTGATCCTATTCTGAAGCTATTGTTGACGTTTTTACAATTGTTTGACTATCTTTCCCAGACATATAAATTTCTTTTAAATTGCTTTAAGTTTCTTTGGCGTCAAAACTAGGAAACTGGTGCCCCGAAGTTAGATTTGAAAAAGCACCAAAGCTTGGCCAAGGTACCAAAGAATCCACTTTCGTTTTGCTGCACAAAAAATGTACATATTGTAATGCAGATGTAATGCATATGTAGAGTATTTTACTGACAAAATCTTTTTTGTCAAGTAAAATTAGACAAATTTTACTTATAATTTTAATAAGAAATTAGACAAAATCTTCTGTAATTTCTCAAGAAGTATGATCCTTTTTAACCAATTCTATCTGACTGTTCAAAGAATCAGCTAAAACCGGTGTTTCTTCTCAGTTTAATGCTCTTCTTTTTATTTTTTCACATTTTTTTTTGTGTGACATAACTTAAATTTCTTTGCATTGCAATTCTTTTTATAAATTAAATAAAAAAAACAAGTTTTTTCAACTGAAAGTAAGGAGTGACATCAAAACTTAAAACGCACAGAAATTACTTTGTATATGAAAGAGGCTGCTTCCTCATCAACGCCCCGCTCTTTACGCTAAAGTTTGACTCTTTCTCTCAATTCTTCTTTCTAAAACAGTAAAAAAACTTTAGCGTAAAGAGCGGGGCGTTGATGAGGAAGCAGCCTCTTTCATATACAAAGTAATTTCTGTGCGTTTTAAGTTTTGATGTCACTCCTTACTTTCAGTTGAAAAAACTTGTTTTTTTTATTTAATTTCTGAACGTTTTTGAATCAATGCATGTTTTGATTTTGGCTCTCCGCAGAGGAATGATCAAAACGAAATTTGCATATTTTTTTTTTGGCTCAATGGCTTTCTCATAATTTTGATCGAATGATTTTGAGAAAAAAAGAGCGGGGGACGAAGCCTAGTTGCCCCCCGATTTTTTGGTTAATTAAAAAGGCAACTAGAACTTTTAATTTTTTACGAATCTTTTTATTGGTAAAAGATTTACGTAACTTATAAATTAGCTTACGTAAAGAACTTTTGTATTCTCATGTTTTTATTACATATATGAGGGGATTCGCCCCATCGTCAGTACCTCGCTCTTTACACGAAAGCTTAAATTTTATCCCAATTCATTAAGAATGACCCCCTGAATCACAAAAGCCGTAGAATAAGTAGTTGAAATTACCGAAAATACTTTAGCGTAAAGAGCGAGGTATTAGAAGGAGGTGAGCCCCTCATATGGGTAATAATTTCTGTTTGTTTTAAGTTTTATTGCTGTTCCTTACTTCCAGCTGAAAAAGCTTTTTCAGTTTTATTTTTTAATTGTTTTTTTTTTAATAATGCTAGTAAATCCTGCTCTCCCTTCATGGAAATTTTCTTCTCCCATTACAAATTCTCGAAGGAAAGTTCCCCCAGCATATCCCCCTCTTCTCAACCCCTCCCCCAAACCAAAAAAATCCTCCTGAAAACGCCTGTATACTTCCCAATAACCATTACAATATGTAAGCACAGGTCAAAGTTTGTAACTTGTTGCCCCTCCCACGGGGACTGTGGGGGAGTAAGTCGTCCCCAAAGACATAGTTATAAGGTTTTTTGACTACGCTGAATAAAATGGCTATCTCAGAATTTTGATCCGTTGACTTTGGGAAAATAATTAGCGTGGGAGGGGGCCTAGGTGCCCTCCAATTTTTTTGGTCACTTAAAAAGGGCACTAGAACTTTTCATTTCCGTTAGAATGAGCCCTCTTGCAACATTCTAGGACAACTGGGTCGATACGATCACCCCTGGGGAAAAGAAAAAAAAAACAAAAAAACAAAAAAACAAATAAACACGCATCCGTGATCTGCCTTCTGGCAAAAAATGCAAAATTCCACATTTTTGTAGATAGGAGCTCGAAACTTCTACAGTAGGGTTCTCTGATACGCTGAATCTGATGGTGTGATTTTCGTTAAGATTCTATGACTTTTAGGGGGCGTTTCCCCCTATTTTCTAAAATAACGCAAATTTTCTCAGGCTCGTAACTTTTGATGGGTAAGACTAAACTTGATGAAACTTATATATTTAAAACCAGCATTAAAATGCGATTCTTTTGATGTAGCTATTGGTATCAAAATTCCATTTTTTAGAGTTTTGGTTACTATTGAGCCGGGTCGCTCCTTACTACAGTTCGTTACCACGAACTGTTTGAAAACCACATGAAAACTCGGGTTAGGATTAACATTTTCCAGTTTATCCCGCAAACACCGTTTCTTAAAGTCTGTTGTATCCCTTCATTATGCTCAAATGTAAGGTGTTAGAAACATTTATGAGGTATTGATGTTCAATTTGACCAGCTGTTTTACCAGACATTACAACTTAGGGCCACCTCATGCACCCATCACTTGTGCGTCGTCGGGGTGAAGTAATGCAGTTAGGTAGTTTTTGGTACTAAAATAACGCCAAAAAATAAAAAAAATAGTGCCAAATAATAAAAAAAACACGTGGGTAAAAAAAATTATCAAAAAAACTAAAATATTATTGCACAAAGTAGTTTAAGAAGGTGTAGCTTTCCTCTGTGTAATTGTCTTTGGTAATTTTCCTCTGTGTAATTGTCTTTGGTAATTTTCCTCTGTGTAATTGTCTTTGGTAATTTTCCTCTGTGTAATTGTCTTTGGTAATCAGCAGATTGTTAATTTTTGGATTTTTACGGACGGAAAGCGTAGTCAAACTTAGCAAAGTAGTTCTACTTATTTATTTCCACGGTTAGACGTGGCAACACTAACATCAATGTAATACTACCCAAAAAACTTCTTAATTTTGGAACAAGCAACGTAAAAATAATAGAACACCATGGTTTTCAGATATGGATAGACTTAAGATGGGTCCAGGGATACAAAAGTGTTTTTTTAACGTCTTTAGTGCGTTATTTTGAAAGTCTGTTTTGAATGATATATTTTGATCACTTATTGGTTCGAGATAGCTTAAATTGTCTCGACCAAAATGAATTGAAAAAAGTAGATGTCTAATCATCTAGATATTCCGTTTTTCGTTTGGAATATTCTTATATTTAATCTTGATTTATGTTATACTTTTTTCTAGAAGACTGTACGCAAAGTGTTTAACCTTCAGTCTTATATTTTATATTTAAGGCCAGGGTTCGAAGTACTTTAGCAATCTCAGGCGTTTGTTGAAGAGCTTGAAAAGGTAAGGCTAGGTATCAAAGAGAATGATTGATGAAAAAGTTAAATTACTTCAGAGTAGCAGCAAAATTTGAGACAACTGATCCTATTAGCACTCTTTTTAGTAGGTTCCAAGAAATTTAGAAAATCACTTTATCCAAACCATGTTTCTTCCATGTGGTGTTTTACTGCATGGAAAATTGATATGCTACTGCTACTTCTGCTACTAAAAAGCAAAAAGCCCGTGTTCATATACCATCTGGAATTCCTCGAGCTCCTGGATTCCCACCTAATGAAGGCCTAAGCCCAGTGGCACAGTTTCAACCAGAGGTTATGCCCCTGGACATTTTTAACGAACTCGACAACAGCCTTAATCTTTCTATAGGCCGTTTAAATTTATGATAATTGGCATGGAAGTAGATTATGAAGGAAAGAAATTGATGAAGTCGATGCGGAATAGTATTATGGGAATTTGTGTCGGCCTCTGATGGCATGACTCTGCAGTGAATTGTTAGTAATGGAAATGTAATTAAGAGTCAAAGGGTTGGTACCCAAGAAGCTAGCATGTGGGGTGTGAAGCAAATCAGAACAAAAAACCTCAGGGACAGAGCGATAGAGAGAGAAAAAGGGTTTATAAGTAAGACCCAGGAGTTTGGGAGACGACGTAAAAAAGAAGAGGTGGATGAGAAGCAGGAGTACACATCTAAAGGCCAACCAATGAGCATCAAATTAAATACAAAAACAGATACAAAACAGATGTTTATCCAAAGTCTCAGAGGAGTAAAAAAAATGGACAAAACAGTGGAGATTACTGTTGACTGGGTGGAACTCCAAAGGCAAATAGAAATTTCTGTGACCATTTAAGCAAGCGATAACGTGTAATCGTTGAGTAAAGTAATCTTAAAGAAATCAACAAACAATTGAACTATAATTCTGAATAGAGATGATAGAAGATGGTAATTAATACTAATAAAAAGAAACTAAATAATAATACGAATTGGCTCTAACCATTATAGTGCTATAGGTGCTATAAAACTGTCAGAATACTGCGGAGTGTTTTAGAAAGAACGATATTTTGAACATAGGCGAGCTACGCGATTACCAGCTAGCGATTTTTGTTTTTCAAAGTTTAAATAAGGTAAGCCCTGAGTACCTTTATGATTTTTTTAAAACTAACTCGTTTTATCACCCTTATTTTACCCGAAATTCGGAGGATTTGACTCACGAGAGAAGAAATACAACGAGAGCAGGATTTGTTCTCAGGAACATAGGTGTCAGCGTCTGGAATGACCTTCCAGAATTGGTCAGAGCGGCAGTAAGTCTGGCATCATTCAAGAGAATGGTTAAATTCCATTTTTTAAAAAGGAGAGAAGTGTGATAAGAGGAAAGAGTATCTATTTATTTAGTATTTAATATTAATTATTTTGTTTTTTACCCCCCCCCCCCCCAAGGATTTCTTTCTTCAAAATCATTTGAGGAAATGATTTAGCAAATCATGGTGGTTAGAATTGCGGCCACAGTCAGGACTCTTCTGTCTTAAGAGTGGCCGTTAATGGTAAATTCTTTGTTTAATTTATACGTTTGGGGTGAAAACAAAAAATGCCTATGCCTATGCCTATGTCTTTTAATGCTCTATTGCAGAAAAACCCTGCCTAATGGAAAAATTCTAACTATGTATCTGAATCCACGATGAAAAAACACACCAGATTACCTGTAAACTTGTTTGCAAAAAAAAATATAGTGGGCTATTGTTATTAGCGTAATGGTTTTGACGTTCTGAACAACTATAAACGATTAGACAAGTTTTGGTATAACTTCTAGAAGTGAATTTAAGACTAAATTAGTCTGATTTACAAAGTTAATGTCTGTCCAAATTAACTTTATTTCTTTTATAAATGTCAATATTATTACTTCATTTAATTAGTTTAGTTTACCATATTCTCAAATTCTATTTAATTTGGAAAGTAGAGTAAAGATAGCTCACCGAGTTTATAACGTAGTTTAGCTTATAAGAACCTGATGGAATCGTGGAAAAGCCTTGTATCGCCCGTCCATAAAAATGCTCTGGATATCCGTACCATTAAGAACCAATGGAATACCTTTAAGAACCAGTGGAATAACTGAGTAATTAAAGGAGTGCCAATTCAGAAAAATATCGGAGCAGACAAGGACTTTTAATTTAATATTTTAAAATCAAGATATAGAAAATGGTGTTTTTCAATATCTAAGGCCGGGGGAGGTCAATTTTTTCTAATTAAAATATTAAATAGGTACTTTTTTAAACTAGGAGGTTAGCTGCCTACTTGCCCACTTTGGGTGGAAGATTGAGTGTAGGTAAAGGTAAAGTTAAAGAAAAACATACTGAATTAATAGTTGATACCGATGGCGCTTACCCTTGTTTCATGGTCCTTCAACTAGGAAGTACAATGGGGGGTTGTGTCAGTCATTCTGTGCTTTCGCACAACCTTCCTATGTGCCTACCCCAGAATTTTCAGGTACCCATTTTGAGCTGGATCGACTCTGCCTGAGCTTTAAGACTCACGCCACTGACCCCAGTTTCAAACCAAATGACTGCTGTCACCAGCACCCCAACCACTGTCCTCACGGACAAAGGATTTCAATTCTTGTGTGTTAATCACTCGCCTAAGAGTGCTTATGTCATAAATTGCATTTTTCTTTTGCCAAAGGTTACTGTATTTTCTTCTACGTCTTTAAAATAGTCTAATTTAAACCTACCTCAAAAGGATTTATTGTATGGACAATGTCAATGGCCGATGAAGTATTCAGTACGAGTGCGCGATTTTGACTGGCTGTCATCCAACGCCCTGGCAATGGCTTGCTCTGACGGAGTGATAAGGGTGACAGATCCGTCATTGAAAACCAATCCTTCTTTATTGATCAACTATCCTGGTGAGATTTTTATGTTATTATAACTTTGTGTCGATTATGATAGTTTTAAATTATGAAATTATGATAGTTTTAAACAATACAAAGTACAAAATTAAAATAAAATATAATTTGGAAATACTGTAATTTGGAGGTCATTTATTACGTTAGTACAGCATAATGACATCATATAAGCATTTTCTTATATGATGTTATGCACAGAATAAATAGGAATATTGAATTTCCAACGCATCAGTTATTTATGTAATATCTTGTAGGTTGAAAGGCCCCAAAAACAAAAATTTGTAGTTGCAGTTATTATAAATTGTGATTCTTTGGAACAAACACCTGAACTATCAAACATGATAAGGTGTGAAAATCGATAACCTAGACCATCAATTACGGTAACACCAATACGGGCAGCTAAACCAAAGGCGATAGAGATAGAGAATGAGATGGAGGGAGAGAGAGAGAGAGTGAAGGGCTAAGCCTTACTCTTGTTCGTGTTAGATCTTATTTTTATACTTGATTAGCCTCTGTATTACATTTTGATGTTGCAATGACAAATAATTTATTGCGGAATATTGAAATAAATAATCGCAATATATAAAACTATAAATTAAATTCTGTTGATTTTGAATTGAAAAGGGAATAGTTGTGGGAAAAGTCAAGTCATGGCCAATTGTAGAAAAGCCAAGACAGATTTTCCAATTAAGTGGGCATCAAGTCAAGGTTAATTTTACCCCTTTCATTGCCGTTGTTACTGTCTCCCACTTATGCTGCACCTCTCATGCATGTCACTACACAATGCCGAACTAGAGTCAACCTTGTTGGAGGGTCTCCCCGGGGAACACACGCTGTTTGACAGTAGTTTACTTGAAAATTTCAAATCCTATCTATTCAACCTAAGTTTAAAATCTACCTCCCCCCATCAACACTCTTGCTTGGGAGTAAAACCTCGAAGACAGATTGGTCCTTATGAGCTTGCCACTCTTGGATTTCTTGGTCATTTAGGGTTTGAAGAACTTCCTTCAATACTGACACGCTTTTATCAATTGGACCTTTTCCTTCCTTCCACACCTTCAAAAGTCTGCAAAGGTCCAGTGTTTTCTTGACCTGATTCGGTCACGAATCACCCTACCGACCTTCAAACTCTCCTAATAAACTGATTTGAGAAGCCGAACTCTAGGTAGCCTAATTATTTTCTCCCAAAATTTCCCCATTTTATTTAATCTAACTCTCCTTAAAGTGAAAAGTCCAAATCTCTTTTCAATATCACTGAACTAAATGAATCCTTAAAACCAAAATTCCTTCAAAATATCATAGTTCAGCTACTTCTAACTTAGTTGGTTTAGTGAAACCCCAAACCTCAGACCCCTAATGCAGACTGCAAACTACTTTTGTCTGGAATACTGTTTTCTGGATCCTCATGTCAGCTAGCTGACCTAAATTACTTCTCAAAAGTATATTTATTAACATATCCCCCTAAATTAAAATCTTTTACGTGCCCAGACTGCTAAACTTAACACGCAAATAAAAAAAAAATTCCTCTTGAGCCTCTAACATCGTTTCTCCAAAATTAAAATCACCCCCTTGCTTCTAAATGCTAATACTGCTGATCTCTTAAAATTTAATAATAAATCCTTCTTTTCTATATAATCTTTTATTACATCTAATTGCTTCTGAAGATTATCTCTACTATCCGCCACTAGAGCTATGTCATCTGCCAATAACATACATGATAGCCAACCAATCCAAACGTACATAAGGGGCTCCATTGTCCACGTCCCACGAGGAAACTTCGTGGGACGTTTTTTTTAGAGAACATTCCTTTTTTTAAAATATTTTTGCAAATTATCCCAGCATAAAAGCGAAAGGAAATTTAGTGGGTAATTGTGCTTAAATTCCTCAATATGTTTAAGCGGCAGTGCGTTTTTTTTCTTTCGTTTCATTTCACAATGACCGTCAAACATAGCTAGAATTATTGTTTAGTATAATTTTTTATTTCAGGTCAGTTAAGAAGTGTTGGGGCAATACCGTGGTTGTTAAGAGAATTCTTAAAGCGTTGGCTTATTTTCAGAAAGTATCTAGGGGAGGATTTAAGTGTCGTTTCATCCCTAGAACCGAGTCATATCTCCAGTAAGTACGAATAAATCATATTGCTAGCTTAATTCAAAGAGAATTATTCCTCAAAGCTTATCCATTATCCATTCCTTAGCTTTTTTACAAGAATAAAAAAAGTAAAAAAAAAGAGAAAAAAAACAACGAATAATATAAAGATTAAAATGATTAAACTGAAAAGAATTTATAGGTTTAGGTGCTCTATTATAAAATAAACTAAATAGTATAAAGAATAATACAATAAAAAATAAAATAAAAAATGCAGCTAATTAAATATCATACTCCATTTCTATCTTGATTTAATCCTGCCTTTCCAAGCTTAAAAAGTATATATCTAAAAAAACGTCACTTTTAGACAAAAAGAGCAACCATTTTTTAGACAAAAAGAGCGTCACTTTTAGATGACACTAATCTTGTTAGAATTTTAGACACGTCACTTTTAGACAAAAAGAGCAATCGTTACATGTCATATTGTGATATGACAGAAATTGGAAGAAATTGGCTGTTCCTTGGCCATTTTTCAGTATAAAAAGATTCATACTTAAATTTTTGTGACAACCGTTTTGTTATGACGTATGTTGTGTTCTGACGTTATGTTGTGTTTCGACGTATTTGCTCAAAGAGTCTCTTTAAAAAAAAAATAAAAACTCGTAAACGTGACTAAAATTGTGACTAATTTCTATTAAGTTAAGCTACTTGAGAATTGAAAATATCATTATTTGTAAGCAGTAATGTGTTATCCCCAAGCTTTCGTATAGCAGATGCATCTCAATAGCAGGAGCAGCACCTCAGCAGCAGTACCCCCAGAAAAAAGGTGTGATCTTGACGAAACTTATACCTTCAAATTTCAGCCGATCAAAAAATCAAGAGTTGTGGACTTTGCTTTGATCTTTTGGAATTTGTCAAGGCTACTTAACTTTCGATTTTGCACCTGGGTAGGGCTTTGGTAAGATAGTATTGTTCAAATAAAAATAAAAGTTCTAGTACTGCTATACGAACAGTACTAGATACTGTTTGTATAATGCTGTATGTCTTTTAAAGACTTTTTTCATGCTTTTTATGGCACTTGGTATCTACCAAGTGACATATAGCGATCGCAAATTCTATCGGTCTGTCTGTCCCGGTTTTGCTACTTTAGGTACTTCCAGGTAAGCTAGGACGATGAAATTTGGCAGGTATATCAGGAACTAGACGAGGTTAAACTAGAAGTTGTTGTTTCCCCGATTCTACCTTCTGGGGGTGGGGGGGGAGAGTGGGGGGACGGTTAAATCGGAAAAATTAGAAAAATGAGGTATTTTTAACTTGCGAACGGGTGATCGGATCTTAATGAAATTTTATCTTTAGAAGGATATCGTGTCTCAGAGCTCTTATTTTAAATCTCGACCAGATCTGATGACATTGTGGGGGTTGGGGGGGGGAACTAAAATCTCGGAAAACGCTTAGAGTAGAGGGACGAGATGAAACTTGGTGGGGAAAATAATGACAAGTCCTAGATACGTCATTGACATAACCGGAATGGCTCCGCTCTCTTTGGGGGAGTTGGAGAGAGGGTTAGCTCTGAAAATTAGAAAAAATGAGGCATTAGTAGCTTACGAACGGGCGATCAGATCATAATAAAATTTGATCTTTAGAAGGATCTTGTGCTTTAGAACTCTCATTTTAAATCGCGACCAGATCTGGTGACATTGGGGGGAGCTGGAGGAGGAATCCGGAAATCTTGGAAACTAGAAATCTTGGAAACCGCTTAGCGTGGAGAGATCGGGATGAAACTTGATGGGAAGAATAAGCACAAGTTATAGATATGTGATTGACATAATTGGAACGGATCTGTTCTCTTTAGGGGATCTGGGGGTTGTTAACATGGAAAACTAGAAAGATTGAGATATTTTAACTAAAGAATGGGTGACCGGATCTTAATGAAATTTGACAATGATGATAGAAGGTAATAAGCTTACCTAAGCTATGGATGTCAGGTGATTGATTTTTCTTCTAACGATAATTTCAACAGGACCTGTACCTGTCATCATCAGGTTAATTCAAATTTCTTACCAGAAAGTAAAATCACTAAATAAATAAAACTAAAAACACTGAACAACACTAATGATGAGCCGAACCTGGAGTTATTGTTGTGCCATGGCCCGAATTTTGGTAGAGGCGTTGATGGCTGCTGTCCTAGTGGATCTTAAAGAGGTTGGGCCTTTTGGAAAGGGGTGGAGTTTTTTGTGAGTTTTCAATTTATGGGTGATTGGTTCCCAAATTTCGCTAATATGAAACTCACCATTGTCTTTATTGATGGCTGGTTTATTTTTAGCAATTTCCAAAGCTTCTCTGATTTTCTGCTTTAAGAGTTGTGGGACAATAGCAATAAGTTGGGCTTGGTTAAACTTAATGGAGTGGGAAGGGTTTTCAAAGATATGATGGGCCAATGCAGAGAAATTATCTTCCTCCTTTAGCTTTGTCTTTTTAAGGCAGGCATCAATGGAATCAGCATGTTCTTTTAATCGTTGATGTAGAGGTCTCATGGTACGACCTATATAGGTATCACCACAACTGCAAGGAATCTTATATACCCCTGGTGGATCTGGAGTAATCTTATCCTTGCCTTTGTTCAAGAAGGAGGAAATAGTCCTTCCAGAGGGAAAAACACCTTAAAGCCAAGTTTAGTGAGTTTGGAGCTTAAAATGTCAGTAATGCCCTTGATATAAGGTAATGACAAAAAGGGTTTATCATCTTCAATCTTAGGAGCGAAATTCTTGGTAATTCCACTCATCTTTCTCCTGAAAATAACCTTGTCAATGACTTTTTGGGGGTATCCGTTACCTATCAGAACATCTCTTATATAATCAAGTTCAGCCTTCAGCTCAAAATCAGAGGAGCACACCAGAAATGCTCTATCAACCAATGAATAGACTACAGAATTTTTAACTATAGGGTGGTTATAGGAGTCGTATTCCAGATATCTATCACTATGAATTGACTTTCTATACACACTCAAGTCCAACCTAGTTTCTCGTTTTCTCCAACTCTACATGAGATATGTTGACGATTGCTTAATAATTTGGAATGGGGCACAAGACAAATTAAGATCCTTTCTCAATATTTTTAACGAGCAGGACCCAGATATTAAGTTCACCATTGAACTTGAAAATAACCGCAATTTACCCTTCTTAGATGTCCTCATTACAAAACGAGAAACTAGGTTGGACTTGAGTGTGTATAGAAAGCCAACTCATAGTGATAGATATCTGAGATATGACTCCTATAACCACCCTATAGTTGAAAATTCTGTATTTACCCCTTTTAAAAAGCACATTTCTGTTCTTTGATCAAAGGAAAATCTTTCCATAACTATAAAAAAAAATCATATTCTACATCAAAATCATTTGGTCTACATCAGACAAGTCATTCACAGATTCTGAAAGGTGATATGGGCCTGTTTTCTTTAAAGCTACGTAGATATATTTTAATGCTCAGATTCTGGTTGAAGTTAACTAAGAGTAATGAAGATAGACTAGTAAGAGCAGCATATGAAGAGATGTTGAAATGTGGTTTAAAAACCTCGTGGCCATCCCAAATTAAATCATTACTAGAAAAAGTAGGAATGCCTTATTTATGGAATAATGGTCTTTGCTCTCGTGATGTACCAACAAATTTAGAAAGCCAGGTATGATTTATATTAGAGAGTCAGGAAATTCAGCATTGGCAAGGGCTGGTTTTTGATTCTACAACCCTACAACATTATAATCAGGCAAAACCTAGTTTTGGGGAGGAAGTTTATTTCAAATTTAACTTACCGGCTATGATTCTACGTCGTTGGATTCAGCTTAGGGCAAATTGTCTTCCAATCCAGAACAGGCAAAAAGCGTTCGACAAAAATAAAATGATAATTGGTCCTGATAGGCGGTATGTTTGTCCCCTTTGTAAAGATGATGATGAAGACTTGGATAATTTTCTCCGGAAATGCCCAGTGCTCTTCGATTTACGGGAAATTTATTTGCATGGGATTAATTTGATGCTTCTGGGTATTCTACAAAATAGTAACCCAACCACAATATTTCGAGTGGGAGTATATATAGATAAATCTTTAATAAGAAGAAAAAGTTTTATATGATTACTTTCTTTTGTAGTTAGATTAGGTACTTTTTGCGTTGAATTCTGTTTTTTTGTGCGTGTTCGTACTGTTGTTAATTTCCTTGCTTGTTTGTAATTTATTTATATTTTTGTGCATATGGCCCACGGGTTTTTGAAATACACTTATCTATCTATCTATCTATCTGTTCCTTTTCACTTCAAATTAATCTTATCTCAGCTGCTATGTTTTAAACCTAGGAATTGATTTCATTTCAAAGTATATATTCTTAAGCTCCTGTTAGATAGTTCAGAAGATATTTATTTTGCTTAATATTGCTTATGTGTTACATATCTAAAAAACTATTTTATTTTTCAGTTCTGAACAGGTTTTGGGACGGGATTCAAGATAGTACTAAGAAAAAATTATTATCAGAGTCAACAACCTTGGCGGAAAAAGCTTACCTGGTATCGAAACTATTTGGCTCAGTTGAAGAGGTGGATCTTTGGACACTGGCGTTTCATTATATTAAAGGACAACCACAAATAGATGTTAATTTCGACTACTTAACTGATCAGCAGCTATCAAAGGTATTGATAAAGAGGGAAAAGAGGCTACTTTCCTATAGCTCTATATTATATTATATTAAATTAATTAATTATTAATTAATTAAATTATATTAATTAAATATATTAATCATAACTCTATATTAATTAACTATTTGGCTCAGTTGAAGAGGTGGATCTTTAGACACTGGCGTTTCATTATATTAAAGGACAACCACAAATAGATGTTAATTTCGACTACTTAACTGATCAGCAGCTGTCAAGGGTATGGGTAAAGAGGGAAAAGAGGCTACTTTCCTATAACTCTACTTTAATTATATTATATTAAATTAGTTAATTAATTATTAATTAATTAAATTATATTAATTAGATATATTAATCATAACTTTACATTAATTAACTATTTGCCTCAATTGAAGAGGTGGATCTTTGGACACTGGCGTTTCATTGTATTAAAGGACAACCACAGATAGATGTTAATTTCGACTACTTAACTGATCAGCAGCTATCAAAGGTATGGGTAAAGAGGGAAAAGAGGCTACTTTCCTATAATTCTGTATTAAAATGCCTGCTTTAATTTCATTGGTTTTGTCTATGGTGCATTTTGTAATCTATTCATATCGTTCTTTATTTCTGGAGAGACAAATGACCTCGTTTTTTTAAGCCTTATTTTATTAAAGCCTCTTATTCGGAATATGAATATGTGCAATTCACTACTTAACTGACCAACGCTTGTCAAGGTATTGAATTTCAATTTGATACTGACTGCACATGGTCATTTTTTGTGTCACAGGGTAGTTCATATGATAAGGTTAGTTCAATTTGATAATGTTAGTTCAGTTGGATTTCAGTTTGACAATGACTGCACGTGGTTATGGTTTGGGTCATAGGGTAGTTCATATGATAATTTAGTTCAGTTTGATAATCATATTTCAGTTTGATAATAGTAGTTTAATTGGATTTCAATTTGATAACGACTGCATATGGTCTTTGTTTAGGTCACAGGGTAGTTCATATGTTAATAATAGTTCAGTTGGACTTCAGTTTGATATTGCCTGAACATGGTCATGGTTTGGGTCACCGGGTAGTTCCTATTTTGGTCCAATGTATTAAGGAATGGTTTAGGACAACTTCTGCAGTTGCAAGGAAAAATTTGAAGGGTCATTTTTTTGGATTGGGTTAAATGGAAAAGAATATGTGACAGAAAAATAAAAAAAAGTAATTGCCCACTGAACGTTGGGAATATGAGGAAGCATGTTCTTGTTAGTCATTGACCACGATTTTTTTTGGAGTTGGAGTTTTGTTTTGAAAAATGGGAAGTACCTAGTGATTTTTGGAAACCTCTAATCGATTTCCGTGGTAATTAGCCTAGCTTTATAGGTAGTAAATTACTTAGTATGATGATACTATTTAGACTTTCTGATGATTTGAGAATCGTATGAGGAAGCATGTTCGTGTTAGTCATTCACCACAGAGAGATTTTCTTTGGAGTGTGGAGGATCAGCTAGATAAGGGAGATTCATTTTAAAAGACAAAAGTATAATCGTAGTTCATCTTTCTTGTGGATTTTTTTTCATCTTTTCGTTTGTTTTCCTTTTTGTAAAATATGGTCCCATGTGTCTCTAATGTTGAAATAAATCAAATTATGTTGTATCATGAATAGCAAGACTGTAAATAATATATGTGCGTATGATCTTGCATACGCACATGTATTTGATGGTTTAAATTCGGCCTTTCAGATAAACATAAATAAATATATATATATATATATATATATATATATATATATATATATATATATATATATATATATATATATAATGATATATATATATATATATATATATATATATATATATATATATATATATATATATATATATATATATATATATATATATATATATATATATATATATATATATATATATATATATATATATATATATATATATATATATATATATATATATATATATATATATATATATATATATATATATATATATATATATATATATATATATATATATATATATATATATATATATATATATATATATATATATATATATATATATATATATATATATATAAAAAGTATGAGTGACTTAGGAGGGGAGGTGATTGTTTTAGGGGGTCTCAACTTGCCACATAATTCCACAGAGAAGGCACGAGAGAAACCAACAATACTAAATAAAAATTTAACGGATGCCAAGAATAAAATCAAGAAAACATCATTAAATATGTAACTTAATTGTAATGATAAATACCTTAATGATACTCCACATATGCACAGAACAAATACTCCATAATACAGAACGATACTGCACAATGATGATAAGATACTGCTGATATCAGATAAGAGACTGGAAAATGATAAACACAGCAAAAGGGTTAGCAGATTAAGTTTAAGTGAACTCAGGAAGTAGCACTATTGAAACAAGGGCCTATTCAGTGGGTGTGTCAGACTTTGAACCCCCTCATGAACTTTTTGTTCAACTCAGAAATGTAATAAAGATACATATAAGCATATATTTGGAGTGGTCTATAAAGTTTTTTTATGTACTTCATCACCCCGAAAAAATACCCCCTCCCTAAACGAAAATACTGGATACGCGCTTGGGGTTAAACTATACACAGCCTTCCCTTCTGTCAAAAATAATTTGGCTAGTTAGTAGTAGTAGTAGTAGTAGACAGGTTTAATAGTAAAAACTTGACAGCTGTTGCTGATTTGTGTTTCTTTACAACATATACAAAATCAAGCTACACTTGTAAATATAAATAAAACTATAAATATTAACACTTATTATACATTTTGACGAAAACCGGGACGAAAGAATTGCCATATCTGTTTGTTCTTGCTTTAACGGGAACTAACTTATCTTGCTTTCTCGTTCTTGATGGTAGAGGTTGATCAGGTATAATGTCACAGTGCTGAGATTTAGAAAGCAAGTACTTTCCGAAACTCATTATCAGAGTTTCGTACCGGTTTTGGAGTGACGGCAGACCTAGCACTTCCAGAGCCTTTTCATAGGGGATGTCACGGCGGCCCAAGATGATCGATACCGCTCGCTTCTGAACCGATTCAAGCTCCTGACAAAGATACACTGTTCCCAGTGCTGAGGGCACCCAAACAGGACACGCATATTCCAGAATGGGGCGGACATACGCTATGTATGCATACTTAATACTCTCTGTGTTTGCACTGAATCTATTTACATGATTTTTTCTTTCATGTTACAGAGTCATATGATGGAGAAATTACAGTTGTATGAGAGTAGACGAAGTAATTCTGAGCAAACTCGACGAATAGCTAGGGACTTTCTCATGCTTGGTGAAACTGGCAAAGCAGCTAGTTTACTACTGGACATTTCGCAGTCAGAGCCTAGTTTCTATCAAGATCATCTTCTGTAAGTATAACTGAATGTATCACATATATAACTGAATATAATTTTAACTGAATATAAATCCCAGTGGCTTTAAAACTAACTGAAAATAGTTTTCAAAAGGCATAAAGCAAAAGACAAGTCTTAATTTACATTTGGTGAGCGCTCATAATCCCGCGAGCTCCTAATTTACAAATAATTAAGTGACGCTATTCAGTGGGTAACGGTTGAAATTAGAGACTTTTGGTACTCGGTTGGTCCTAAGAGAGCGTTCTTTATTTCTTTTTACGCCTGAATTAAAAAAAATTTAATAATAAATAAATAAATTAATAATTCAAAAATAAATCAATAATTTTAAAAGAAAATGAATTTGAGTATGGTTCCAACCTTATTCCTAGCAGTTTTATGAAATAGTTTCATTAACAGGTGACGAAACTAGCACGTAGCTTTCGTAATGTTTTGTCTCACGGCTGGGGGATCGATTTGAAGCTTCCAAATAATTTGTTTTTGGGGGAATAAGGAAATGTATAATTTGTTTTTGGAAAAAGGGGACAAAATGATTTCTGTGTGGTTCTCGCAAACGAGTGAAAGCTTCAATTTTTTTTATTCTTATGCCCGTCGTCCAACAGTCTCTTTTGCTAGTTTTTATAGCAGACTACAGCTAGTGCTGTGGTGTCAATTCACAAAAATCTAGGAGGTGAAAAGGGGTGGGAGGGCAAAGAGTATTTTGTCAGAATCTACGGGGGTCAACATTTCGTTTTTCAGTTTTTTCAATAAAAATACAAAAAAGCTATTTTCTATATAAAATACTACCCAAAAAGCCATTTTTCAAAAGCTGTGGGGGGGGGGGGCAAAAAGTCCAGTACGCACGTGCCTTCCGTCCCTCCTTTCCCTCCCCCTAATTGACATCACTGAGGCTGCTTGCATTTTTGCATGCTCAATGAAACTTTTCTTCCAATCCACCAGCAAAAGTCTCCTAAGATGGTTGAAGTATTGAAACAGAAGTGAAACCTGATGTTTAGGTCTGACTATCTATACCGAATTGATTCTCCTTATTATTCCTCTTGTTAGATTATTTGGAGGTACTTATGGATAATATCCATGCACCTGGTCCTGCGGTAGCTGACATGAACTTTTTTTTATCAATCCAGGTGGTAAGCCAATCAACTCTACCACATAAGTGTTAAACTAAATTGATTGCTCTGTTGATTCCATCATTTTGTTTTATTTCTGTGGTGGCTGTTTACCTAATTGCATATTAGACTGCATTTCTTGATCTAACTCTGTACTCATGTAAATAAAAATGAGGTAATAATATTTAGATAAATGAGTAAAAAAGAGGTAAATAATTGATAACATTCAATAATTTTGAATGAGTGAATGAACTTTATTTCCTACTAAAAAGACATAATGGCACTATCAGATAAATAAAAGGAAATGTATCAACAAAATACAAAAGAGCACCAAAAATTGTACAAATATATAGAAGCAGAACAACAAATAGACGCTAATATTGCAAAGCATCAGACAGTTCATTTTCTGTTAAACTCATATCAAACTTCTCTAGTCTTTTCTGAACAACCATATACGGGTTCGGTAAGTTATATTGGTTTCTAATAGCTGCCTTACGCTTCTAAAGAGGCAAGCGCAAAAAAATTTCACAAAACCAGTAGTAACAATAACACACTGTACACTTATCCTTATCAGATAGGAGAACATAGGGGGTGTAACCATCGCCAAAAGTAGCTGGGCCCAATTCTGTCGACTGTATGAAGCTTTTGAAGATATAATCGTACCGTAAGCTTTTCGGACTTTTCTAGTAAAATGATCTATTAACAAAAGACAAGTCGATTTAATATTGGAGCCCACAGGCAGATCAACATGCACCAAACTCGAAAAAGATTTTATTATCTTGTCACAAAGTTTTACTTCTAGTAAAACTAGTAAACTAGTATTGAAACTGAGTTGATTGAAGACAGTAAACATGAGTAAAAAAATGATGTAAATAAAAAAATGAGATAAAAACGAGTCATTCTTAATGAAGGGGATAGTAAGGATCCCCATAACTTAGGGGGAGTTAGGATTTGAAGAATCATCTTAAAACTGTTGCTATTGAAAGATTTTTATCAAACACTATAATGTTAACAATATTTTCATAGATATAGATATAAAATAGTTTTTAATAAATGTATTTTTAGATGACAGTCATCTACTATATGATGAATCTTTTATTCAGACAATAGATGAACTAGATTAGAGATACCAAAATGACCTGAAAAGACCATCAGAAAAATCATAAAAAAAATATGAGACTAGAGACAAACAACTAAAATCACCTTTTCATTTGAACAAAATTTATCAAAATTTCCTTTCTGTCAAAATTTTCCTTCGGCAACTTACTTTTTGACTTTTGAAGGAATTTGAATAATTTGAGATTTGCTTCTTTTGTTCTCTTCTTTTACTTTTGAACGAAAAAGGATGTAAATACTATTCAATGACTTCCAATTAAGCTTCAAGAAAATGTTATAAAAAAGTAAGTGTAACTATTGAGAGAGCAAAAACTATAATAAGATGAATCTAGAGCCTCGTCTTGATTGACACCATTTACCTTGCCAGCAACATTTTTTAAACAAATGACCATGATTGGACAGTAAATATTACTGGACAGCCTTTGAACATTCGTAAGCCAATGATTATCTGTCCAGTTGAGGTTGACCCTGGCAAGGTCAATCATGTCAATCAAGACTTCTTTCAAGATTTCTTTTTGTGATAATTTTGTTCATTTCTATGAGCTGCCGACTTCTGTGCAAAGGTAACTACTATAAATACTACTAACAACTCAATGTAATACCAAGTTTATTCAGGTTCAGACCGCTGTGTGTAGTCCTCCATCATCCCAAATTATTCAAAGCTTCACTCTGAACACCCTCTCATGAAGTTTCACTTTTATTTAAATCATTCCGTATGGCTTCTTCCCCTCCCAATCGACAAAGATTTACTTTTGCAAAGATAACTGGTCCCTTGTTTCCATGTTAGTATTGAAAATGGAACCCCTCCATTCATTAATGGAAAATATAAATATTCTTAAACAACCACACCTTTTTTCAGTAGGATTTGTAGAATTAACTATAGTAAAACTAGCGGGTGTGCTGATGTATTGCATATGTCTAAAAAATCCGACTTATTGGACCCTCTCAATGGCAGAAAAAGCAGCATGCCCATCTAGAAAATATGTTCAAGTTAAAGGATCTGTACAAAAAAGTACCTGTAAAGTAATTTTTTTCTTTGCTTTTTTTTATTTGTTTTTCTAGCTGCTTCGTCAGTACCCAAGATACATATCCCTATATCCCTATATGATTGAGAGAGGATCTTAGTCAAATAGTCTGGACAGTTATAAGAGTGGTAACTGGTGATAGTGTAGGAAAGGAAAATAATCAGCGGCTCATCTACGCTCCCTCCCCTCGATACATTCTTTCTCACACACTCTTGTGCACAATAGGTGAATCGCAAACACATTTAGGAGACGCTCAGAGTATCTGCGTAATCCGATTATAGTAACAATTAGATTCCCATTTAATGCTATGCTCTCTCTCTCTCGCTTTCTCTCTCTCTCTCTCTCTCTCTCTCTCTCCATGTTCCATAGAGTAAGATTAATCAACATAACTCGAATAAACAGAGATAATTTATAAACCTGTATAACCCCTAATTCCACCTCCAACCAACTGATAACCTTGCGCAACTAGATGCTCAAATTATCTGAGTAATCTTAATCCAATAAACTTTAGTCTCCTAGAAGATGCTATCTTCTATGTGTTTTTTTGATGGGTTCTTTTTAACAAGACTTATGCAGATATTCTAAATAAATAGGGATGAAATATAACCCTGTGAGACTCCTAAATCCCCACCGAACCAACCACTAACGAAACTTTTACGGCGGTAGTTTTACGTTGTGCACGCAGTGCTAGTCTCTTTAACATACTCGTTTCGTATTATATGTATGGATGAAACGTTCTCTAATGATTTTTTATCATTAAACACCGGTTAAATCAACAGCTTAATGAAACACCGGTTTCAATTCTGTAAAACTCAAAATTAAAGAGTTTGACGATTCATAGTATTTGATAATTATTAATTTGAAATTGAGAATTTGGTCAGCGCATCCTCTTCCCTTCCTGCAGCCACTGAAAAAGTACTAAAAAAAGTGCTAAAAAAAAGAAAACTAACCTTTTGAATTAAACAAGAATATAGTAAAAAGTTTTTGATTTTTTTTTCTGGTCTTAGCTGAAATATCTGCTTTTGTCATTTTTGCTTCTTCTCTATCCACTGGCTGAGATTACCCTCGTTATTTTTGGCTGTTTAATTTTAATTTTCTTGTTTGTTATACGTCATATATAGCAAGTGCGGCCTTAAAAATCTATTTAAACAATAGAGATATCGTTTATTCATTGTTATGAAACACTTAAATGGCTTCAAATCTGGAAAGTTTTATCAAGAGATAAAAGCATGGAAATATACAAAGAATGTACGAAGATATACAGGAAAATCAGAAAAATAATAAAAAAAAACGTTAAGAAAGGAACATCTGGAACACCTTTATAGATTTTTTTCGACAGTTCTGTGGAATTCATTATTACAATATAATTCAGCTGTCCTTTGCCAAAACCCAGTATCTGCATAAAATATTGAGTCCATCTTTGATATAGTGTGTTAAGTGTAATGGATCCCCCAACAAGTTTACTTCAAGGGATCTTGTTTTTACTTGGTGTATTATATGGTGTATAGCGTATTTAGTATTTAATAAATGAATGAATGAATGAATTCTCTTAAAACACTTTTTAGAGCATCTCTAAGTCTAAAAAGTATAACCATACTAAGCATTTTTTTTTTTTTTTTAGAATCTTCTTTATAGAATGCTAATTTTAGCATTTCTTCGTCTACTAATAATCATACTACGTAGTTTGATTCCACCAAAATCAAGCTTAAGGAGGAATTCAGCCCATAGTAACCGACAATCTAAAAGTGTGTTTAAAAATCAAACTGTCAAGTGAGGAAGAGTTAGCATTTGAAGCTGATTCAGAAAAAATTGGCTGTTATTTTGGCTAATCATAATAGTACAAGTTTATTTAAAAGCAATTTTATGAGATTGTGGAAAAATAGCCCGATACCCCTTGAAAATAGTATCGGGTCGGAATGAAAACGTCACCAATAGAATCACGGTAGACAAAAACTGTAAGTAGGACAATTGCAATTTTCGTACTGACAAGGAAGCTATGATGTGTCCCTTTTATATTTTTCTTCCAGCGGTGATTACACCAGATTTTAAAAATTATCACACATAAAGATCAATAAATTAGATTTTTAAATTTCTGTATCAGAATAAGATAGAACAACAAACATACAACATTCCATGGGGTGTAGACTCGTATTAATCATTATTATTATTTATTGTTCAAAATATTATAATCAGTATACTTTGTTTATTCTGTCGTTTCTCATGGGACGTAGTGGAGGTCATTTTCCCCGTAGTAGCATAATATTGTTAGGTATGAACACATAATGAGTCAGAGGTAATAGGCTTCAGATAATCTGTGCAGGATTTCGTCTCTTGTTGATAGAAGAGCATCGCCAAGCTCTGAAAACAATGTTGTGACCAAGGCACATCATCATCAGCATTTTGACTGACGAATTTCGACGATTCAAACTGGACTTACTAGGAGTATCACAAATTCATATCTCAGGGTAAGAAATATGAAATTAAGTGGTATAGACTTTATTTACTCAGGAAGGAACCATGGGTACATTTATAGGGAGTAGGGCTCATGATGAATAAGGAAGCTGCTAAGTGGTTTTTGGGTTGGAAAGATATTAATAATTGAATCTAGTCACTCATTTTACGATTAAAAAGTGGAGGGCATCAGTCATAGTAATGTATTGACTGTTGCAAATTTAAAGATTGTGGTTAAGGCCAGACAAGCTAGATATCAGTGTATTTTTGGTATTTAATGTTTAGTGCTTTAAAGTTGAGTTTTGAGTTTTTCTGCCTTCATTTCTCTTCCAGGTAGAAGGTGACCGTGACCGCGACCAACCAGTTAATGAGAAGCAACTTTGGTGGTCGCGGAATCGGTATAATGCCTATACCTAAGACTTGGAAGAGAAGAGGAGGCAAAAGATAACTCTTGGACAGTTTAGCTTTAGAACCAACTCTGACAAAGAGTGGTTAAACGATCGCCGTTGGAGAGTTTGAGTAATATCCTGTATCCAATCATAGATGGTGAACTGGGAGAGTTTAGCAATAACCTCAACATCAAATGACACTAGATAACTCTAGTAATATCCTCTAACCAACCATAAACGGTGGCTACAGCAGGCACCACCTCCTGATCAACTTCGCAAGGAGAAAAATGCCACACTTTACAGTAGTATATGCCTCTATAGAACTGACTGACGGAGATAGTAATGACTCAGATAAATTTCTCTTACAGCTATAGGGACAGATAGATAGGGTGTCAGGTAGAAACATGGTGTTTTTACTAGGAGAATTGAGTTCCAATGTAAATAGGGATAGGGATAGATGGTAACCTAGCCCAGGTAAATTCGGTGTAGAAAAGAAAACAGTAATGACATTGTAGGTATAACTATCTAGTTATAAGCAATACAGTGTTCAGTCATAAAATGGTTCATAAGTTAACATATTGTTCGTTTTAAGGTATTAAAGCTAACTCTATTGATTTTTTTTTATTGTAAACCGAAGACGGGCAGGATCAATGCGATATACTAGGTTATATAGTAGTGCTGTTCTCGATGTTAAAAGTAAAGATCACCATGTACTAGCGTCTAGGGCTAATTTTAAGCAGGCATTTAAGAAGGGCAACTATCTTCTGGGAAGCTGTGGCGTTGGTTACTCAATGAAGAGAGTTTGAGAGAAACTTTCAAGGAACAGTTGAATGCTAAATTCAAGAGTTCAAATTTTTACAATTTAGAAGATATATGGAATAATTATAAGGAGATAATGGTTGAAATAGCTGATGTTGCCTTAGGCAAGAAAGTAAGGACCGCAGCTAAGAATATTTGTGAAAATGCTTTATGTTTAATACAGAGCAGGAGGAGCTTTTACAAGAAGCATGTGAGTGATAGATCATATGAAAACAAGAGGAATATAAAGGGAAAGAAAGAAGCATTAGAATATGAACTGCAGGGGTGTCAACTGTAGACTATGCATAAAATCGCTGAAGATCTTGAAGATGCAGTTAAACGGCATAATAATAAAATATTTTACTGCCATATCACTGAATTGAGAAGAATTAGGCAATCTGGACTTGTCCCAATTAAAGGTAGGAACAGAGCCACAATTAGTGATTAGGAAAGAGTTAAAGAAAGGTGGGTAAAATATTTTAAAAATGGGCTAAACAGGGATAGAGTTACAGGAAAAGATATAGAGGGAAATTAAAAATTTTGTGACACTTTGGATGTGAAGGAAGATTTGTTTTCTGAGGAATAAACAGTACTAAAAGAATTGAAAATAATAAGGCCCCAGGCGCTGATAATGAGGTGTATGAGTTTCTTCAATTTGGTAGTTATGAGGTTAGAAATAAGTTTTTGAAGATTATGAATATGATTTTTGAGAAATGGGAATTACGATGACTAAGTTGCTAAGGCTAGGAACAAGTGAAGATAAAAAGGTGACACTAGGTAGCAAAAAGATTCATCAACTGGAAATCTTCAGTGATTTATGTAGTATTATTAGTAAAGATGGTTAATTTGTTTTTGAAGTTGGACTAGTTTGGAAGAATATAAAGCTAATTCTGCGAACCAAGATTAGAATACAGGAACATCTGTGATGACAGTTGTCACATATGGCTCTAAAGCATGGTTGCTCCGAATAATGGAGGATGATTTGCCAGACGTTTTCCAGAGAAATTGCCTACAGATTGTCTTGGATACCCGACTGACTGACCATATTTTAAGCAGTAGGCTGTATGAAAGGTTTGATTTAATCCCACTTTCCAGGGGAAAATAAGAGAAAGGTTGAGATGACATGGGCGTGTTCTGCGGATGAAGGATGGTAGATCGCCAAATATTGTTCTTTCCGACCGATCGTCTAGGGCTAAACAAAAACCAGGTCATCCTCGTTTACAGGTGGGAGGATTTCGTAAGACAAACGGAACTTCTTGGGAGGCTTTAAAGAGGGAGGCTTCGGATAAATTGGGATGGAGGAGAAGCCTGCATGGCTTCCTCGCACTACTCGTAGTGCTCATGTACCGAAACAGTATCATAGTGCTCATGTACCGAAACAGACTTGCAGTGCTCATGTACCGAAACAGACTCGTATTGCTCATGTACTGAAAATAGAAAGCAAATTTTAACACACATAGTTAGATTTTCTGTGATTTTATAAATGATTGATATTGAGACAGATAATGTTATTGATTATTTTATGAGTGATAAGCTTTTGATGTATATTATTCTTCCGTGATTTTCAGCGATTGGATTTTCCGTGGTTTAAAATTATGACTATTAATTAGATTTCTCACTAAATTTTGAAAACCTGGCTCTGAAAATATTCCGTTTTGTGCTCAATCGAAAAAAGCTATACGGTTGGAACTATGCTGGATAATAGATAGAAATAATTTTTGGCCCTGATAAAATAAGAGGAGGTAAGCAATCCTATTAGTCTGATTTATATTTGCATTAGTTTTCTTTGAATTATTTTATTCCGATTGTTTGTTCAAATTCTTCTTAAATTCAGAGATGTTAGAAACTATATCAGGTAAAAATATTTTTTTAAAGAAAAATTTTGAGGAAAATCTAGATAAGAAGGGCTTATATAACTATTGACGAAAATTTTGATTCCAGAGCCTGTTTGATATCTTTAGCAGAAGATAGAACTTCAGAAAAGTTTTCTAGCACAATTAAACTTGTTGCAACTAGTCTCATGACCGGAGGAAAACTATGGGAAGGTAAATATTATATTTTAGTTTTTATATATAGTATATCATGGGCTCCAAGAGAGAGGAGGGGACATGTTGTATTTTCCGAATTTCTGTAAATTAGCTTTCCTAGTGTCTGTACATATATAGCGACTTATTTATTATTACATTTTCTTTTTTCTTTCCTTCTCTTTTCCCTTCTTTTGCTATTAATGCTTTTTTTTTCAAATTTTGACAATCACTTTCTAGCTGATCATTGTCTCAGAATCAATGTGCCATCGTGCGACATCACTGTCTCAGAATTATCCCTCGATAGCCTTTTGATTTTTGTTTGGGTACTATTTACGCCACAAAGTCTCTAAAACACTCTTTTACAAAGACGTGATATTTTTGAATTTTACAGAGGGTAATAGAATTTCCACTTTCCACATGGAATGAGTCTCCTTCAAACACTTTAGGTCCATTGGTTTAAATACTGTCACTCCTGGGCAAAATAACAGCAAAAAATTAACATTTCTCCAAGACCTTGTTTCTTGAAAAAAAAGCAAAATCTGTGTTCTATAAATGAGGTTTGGAATATCTTTAATACGGCACCCTGATGTGCTGAATTTTGATGTTTAATTTTTTGTCAAGATCACTTTCTTTGGGGGTACTTTTCCATAGTTTCTAAAATTAGGTGAACTTTTTTACAGGCTCACAACGTCTTATAAGTAAACTTGAGCTTAATAAATTTCACGTGTTTAAAACCATCATATAAATTTAATTCATTTATCCATGTATTTTAGTCAAACCTTCTATTTCTTTTTTTTTGTCATTATCCCCAGGGGTCTTTCTTTACTTGAATGCCAGCCCATTTATAGCTGACTTGTTTTTAAGTCAACTAGAATATAAATATATGATGGATAAGAATAATCCAATTAATTTAAAACATGCTTTGTCAAATAATAAAAGATATTTAGATGATATTTTGGTCTTAAATTGTAAGGATTTCATTGATATTTCTAAAAATATATATCCATCAGAGCTTATTCTTGAGCCTAGTCATGGCGCTGGTCATGAAGATCATTTCTTAGATTTAAATATTAATATTTGTGATAATAATAAATGAAGTTTTAAAATGTATAATAAAACGGATGATTTTGATTTTGAAGTGATTAGTTTCCCATTCCCTGAAAGTAATATACACTCAAATATCACATATTCAGCGTTTTTCTCACAGTTACTTCGTTATGCAAGGATTTGTAGTAATTATATTGATTTTAAAAATAGATGTAAAATCTTAAGCCAAAAATTGATATCAAGATGTTTTTCTGCAAATAAATTAACTTGGCAATTTAAAAAATTTAGTTTTCATTATAACGAACTTTTAAATAAATATCAAAAGAATTATCTAGAAATACTTAAAGAAATTTTTAACTAATTTCGGAGGTTCGAGAAATATTGTCACAGCGCCATTTATTTTGAATTGTGTTTCTAATTGAGCGGATTTTCTAAAAAATTAGCCACATGGTAAAGATGAATTCTATAATTGTTTAGTTCATTCAGGTTTTTCGCAATGTGTTAATATTTGTGATTTGGTAAAATTTATAATATTTAGTTTACCTATTGTTGTTAAAGGGAGGGATATATTAACAGGATAAGCTTGTTTTAGTTTTACTTGGTTGTTTTACATTTGCTGTGTTTTTTTCATAGGCATGTATTTTGGGGGTGATACCTGACGCGGGGATGCCATGGATATTCTGTGGTAGCCACAACACTGTGCTGGGTAGAGAATTTAAAGTGGTGAAACCCTATATAGGCCAGTGTATTCTCCTGATGAGCCCTTATGTTGGGTGTTGCCTCTGAATTATTTGTCTATATTATTTTTTCTATTGTTTGGTAAATGACAACTTATACTTATTGACGACATGACTGCCTATTCATGGATTATTCTTTATGGTTGATTGTGTGTGGCTATGCTGTTTGACCTATGTGATTGTATGGATGAGTAGGGTTAAGGCCTCATTCAAGTGCTGGTCTATATTAATCACTAATTTAGGAAAACAGTCTTCCTTTTCTCCTTCTCTCTTTTTTTTTTTTTTTTTTTTGTGTGTTTGTGCTGTAGCATTGGCGATATCTCTTTTCATGATATATATATATATTTGAATATTTGTATATGTATTAGTGCCCGACCGATATGGATTTTCGAGGTCCAGTACCGATATATCGGTTGTGTACCGATGCGATATCGATATAATTTGCCGATAAAGTTACCACCGACAAAAAAAAAAATCTTACCTAAAGTTTAACTGCTTCATTCTCTACCCACATTCATACTCACATGTCTCTTCGTGGTCTGTTACACACCAAAGTATAGCCTAAATAATTCATTGCGAATTTCAAAATTTATGCCCTTTACAAGAATTATTTGATGTTCTTTATTTTTTCTGATCAGCAGCTTCTGAGCCCACAAACGAAATGGCGTATATTTGGGGAATGAAAAATAAGAAAAAAAAATCAATCAAAGAAGCTGGTTGAGTTGCATAAACACAAATACGAGACAATCTGATTGAAAGACGAATAAGATGTTTATTGAATTTGATTATTCTAAACCAAAATTTCAATAGCAGGATTTTGAATTTGAATTGTTCACTTATTAATGTGAAAACTTTACTTTACATTCGTATGATATAGTCTCTTACTAATGAATCCATGCTAGGCACACTGGATGAAGGGGTGTAGCTAGAGTTTTAAGTTTTGAGGAGGGATTTAAAGTATGTGTCGACAAAATCGTCTAGTATGTTGACAAATCTGGACACATAAGCTAAATTTACACGATAAATTTTCCAAGATGTTGATACGCGGTGGCTAGACCTTGGATCCCCACTCTTCCTTGTCTGAAAACACACCCTCTTCTCCTTAGCTTTGCTTCTGACTTTATATTATGGTTTCTAACTGATTGAATCTTGAATCTTTCACCCACGCATGTGAACATTTATTAAACAAAAACGTATGGTTTATTGTATTTTTTTTAGTTGTTTTGGTAGAGGATGTACATTCTTGAACTCATCTTATATTTAGAACATTGCTGCACCGGATGTGCATTGACAAGTATTGAAAATAAGTGTACTTTGACTCACCTCTGCTCCTTTCTCCACCATGGTCAAACTTGACTGGTAGCTCCGCCCCCAAGGACCAGACAAGCAAAAATTAAGCTAAGGAAATCTGGCTTCATCTTCTATTATCGAAAGTAACGTGCAATTTTCAAAATCTAGCGTTGGTGGGCAATTTTGTTATCTTTTCTATTGTTTTGGACGAAAATAACAGAAAATCCACTTTATAAGAAAAATACAAGACAGGTATTTTCAAAATCCAGAAGGAGGGGGGGGTATCGCGAGGGAAAGAAATATACCACTGATTGAAGCTTCTCTTTTATGACCACTATCTATTTTCTTTCTAGGAATTGAGCTGCTTGTCCTGGCTGGTAGAACCAGTGATGCTTGCAATTACCTACAGTCGTCAGGGAAATGGCCAGAATCCGCTCGTATTGCCCGTGCATCTTTAGACAAAGAGAGAACAACTGAACTGATGAGAAAATGGGCTGAATACTTATTTCAAAACAAAAATAAGGTATATTCAATACCTTGTTGCTGCCATTTTTATAAAAAGGAATTGAAAAAATTTAGTGAGACTAAACTTCATAACTTGTGTTCCTTGAAAACAAAATATCAGTTTCAGTGAGGAAAAACTTCATAACGTGTATTCCTTGAAAAATTAATTTCTTTAATATCTTTAGAACTTTTATTTCAAAACAAAAATAAGGTATATTCAATACCTTGTTGCTGCCATTTTGAGAAAAAGGAATTGAAAAAACTTTAATTTCAGTGAGACTAAACTTCATTACTTGTATTCCTTGAAAACAAAATATCAGTTTCAGTGAGGAAAAACTTCATAACTTGTATTGCTTGAAAACTTAATTTCTTTAATATCTTTAGAACTTTCATTTCAAAACAAAAATAAGGTATATTCAATACCTTGTTGCTGCCATTTTGATAAAAAGGAATTGAAAAAATTCAGTGAGACTAAACTTCATAACTTGTATTCCTTGAAAACAAAATATCAGTTTCAGTGAGGAAAAGGTTCATAACTTGTATTCCTTGAAAAATTAATTTCTTTAATATCTTTAAAACTTTTATTTCAAAACAAAAATAAGGTATATTCAATACCTTGTTGCTGCCATTTTGAGAAAAAGGAATTGAAAAAATATTAATTTCAGTGAGACTAAACTTCATTACTTGTATTCCTCGAAAACAAAATATCAGTTTCAGTGAGGAAAAACTTCATAACTTGTATTGCTTGAAAACTTAATTTCTTTAATATCTTTAGAACTTTCATTTCAAAACAAAAATAAGGTATATTCAATACCTTGTTGCTGCCATTTTGAGAAAAAGGAATTGAAAAAATATTAATTTCAGTGAGACTAAACTTCATTACATGTATTCCTCGAAAACAAAATATCAGTTTCAGTGAGGAAAAACTTCATAACTTGTATTGCTTGAAAACTTAATTTCTTTAATATCTTTAGAACTTTCATTTCAAAACAAAAATAAGGTATATTCAATACCTTGTTGCTGCATTTTGATAAAAAGGAATTGAAAAAATTCAGTGAGACTAAATTTCATAACTTGTATTCCTTGAAAACAAAATATCAGTTTCAGTGAGGAAAAACTTCATAACTTGTATTCCTTGAAAAATTAATTTCTTTAATATCTTTAGAACTTTTATTTCAAAACAAAAATAAGGTATATTCAATACCTTGTTGCTGCCATTTTGAGAAAAAGGTATTGAAAAAATATTAATTTCAGTTAGACTAAACTTCATAACTTGTATTCCTTGAAAACAAAATATCAGTTTCACTGAGGAAAAACTTCATAACTTGTATTGCTTGAAAACTTAATTTCTTTAATATCTTTAGAACTTTCATTTCAAAACAAAAATAAGGTATATTCAATACCTTGTTGCTGCCATTTTGATAAAAAGGAATTGAAAAAATTCAGTGAGACTAAACTTCATAACTTGTATTCCTTGAAAACAAAATATCAGTTTCAGTGAGGAAAAGGTTCATAACTTGTATTCCTTGAAAAATTAATTTCTTTAATATCTTTAAAACTTTTATTTCAAAACA
This sequence comes from Artemia franciscana, assembly GCF_032884065.1. Classification (NCBI taxonomy): domain Eukaryota; kingdom Metazoa; phylum Arthropoda; class Branchiopoda; order Anostraca; family Artemiidae; genus Artemia; species Artemia franciscana. Next base: position 7,034,922 of record NC_088865.1, read on the forward strand.
AAAATAAGGTATATTCAATACCTTGTTGCTGCCATTTTGAGAAAAAGGAATTGAAAAAATATTAATTTCAGTGAGACTAAACTTCATTACTTGTATTCCTCGAAAACAAAATATCAGTTTCAGTGAGGAAAAACTTCATAACTTGTATTGCTTGAAAACTTAATTTCTTTAATATCTTTAGAACTTTCATTTCAAAACAAAAATAAGGTATATTCAATACCTTGTTGCTGCCATTTTGATAAAAAGGAATTGAAAAAATATTAATTTCAGTGAGACTAAACTTCATTACATGTATTCCTCGAAAACAAAATATCAGTTTCAGTGAGGAAAAACGTCATAACTTGTATTGCTTGAAAACTTAATTTCTTTAATATCTTTAGAACTTTCATTTCAAAACAAAAATAAGGTATATTCAATACCATGTTGCTGCCATTTTGATAAAAAGGAATTGAAAAAATTCAGTGAGACTAAACTTCATAACTTGTATTCCTTGAAAACAAAATATCAGTTTCAATGAGGAAAAACTTCATAACTTGTATTCCTTGAAAAATTAATTTCTTTAATATCTTTAGAACTTTTATTTCAAAACAAAAATAAGGTATATTCAATACCTTGTTGCTGCCATTTTGAGAAAAAGGAATTGAAAAAATATTAATTTCAGTGAGACTAAACTTCATTACTTGTATTCCTTGAAAACAAAATATCAGTTTCAGTGAGGAAAAACTTCATAACTTGTATTGCTTGAAAACTTAATTTCTTTAATATCTTTAGAACTTTCATTTCAAAACAAAAATAAGGTATATTCAATACCTTGTTGCTGCCATTTTGATAAAAAGGAATTGAAAAAATTCAGTGAGACTAAACTTCATAACTTGTATTCCTTGAAAACAAAATATCAGTTTCAGTGAGGAAAAACTTCATAACTTGTATTCCTTAAAAAATTAATTTCTTTAATATCTTTAGAACTTTTATTTCAAAACAAAAATAAGGTATATTCAATACCTTGTTGCTGCCATTTTGAGAAAAAGGAATTGAAAAAATATTAATTTCAGTGAGACTAAACTTCATTACTTGTATTCCTTGAAAACAAAATATCAGTTTCAGTGAGGAAAAACTTCATAACTTGTATTGCTTGAAAACTTAATTTCTTTAATATCTTTAGAACTTTCATTTCAAAACAAAAATAAGGTATATTCAATACCTTGTTGCTGCCATTTTGATAAAAAGGAATTGAAAAAATTCAGTGAGACTAAACTTCATAACTTGTATTCCTTGAAAACAAAATATCAGTTTCAGTGAGGAAAAACTTCATAACTTGTATTCCTTGAAAAATTAATTTCTTTAATATCTTTAGAACTTTTATTTCAAAACGAAAATAAGGTATATTCAATACCTTGTTGCTGCCATTTTGAGAAAAAGGAATTGAAAAAATATTAATTTCAGTGAGACTAAACTTCATTACTTGTATTCCTTGAAAACAAAATATCAGTTTCAGTGAGGAAAAACTTCATAACTTGTATTGCTTGAAAACTTAATTTCTTTAATATCTTTAGAACTTTCATTTCAAAACAAAAATAAGGTATATTCAATACCTTGTTGCTGCCATTTTGATAAAAAGGAATTGGAAAAATTCAGTGAGACTAAACTTCATAACTTATATTCCTTGAAAACAAAATATCAGTTTCAGTGAGGAAAAACTTCATAACTTGTATTCCTTGAAAAATTAATTTCTTTAATATCTTTAGAACTTTTATTTCAAAACAAAAATAAGGTATATTCAATACCTTGTTGCTGCCATTTTGAGAAAAAGGAATTGAAAAAATATTAATTTCAGTGAGACTAAAATTCATAACTTGTATTCCTTGAAAACAAAATATCAGTTTCACTGAGGAAAAACTTCATAACTTGTATTGCTTGAAAACTTAATTTCTTTAATATCTTTAGAACTTTCATTTCAAAACAAAAATAAGGTATATTCAATACCTTGTTGCTGCCATTTTGATAAAAAGGAATTGAAAAAATTCAGAAGGACTAAACTTCATAACTTGTATTCCTTGAAAACAAAATATCAGTTTCAGTGAGGAAAAACTTCATAACTTGTATTCCTTGAAAAATTAATTTCTTTAATATCTTTAGAACTTTTATTTCAAAACGAAAATAAGGTATATTCAATACCTTGTTGCTGCCATTTTGAGAAAAAGGAATTGAAAAAATATTAATTTCAGTGAGACTAAACTTCATTACTTGTATTCCTTGAAAACAAAATATCAGTTTCAGTGAGGAAAAACTTCATAACTTGTATTGCTTGAAAACTTAATTTCTTTAATATCTTTAGAACTTTCATTTCAAAACAAAAATAAGGTATATTCAATACCTTGTTGCTGCCATTTTGATAAAAAGGAATTGAAAAAATTCAGTGAGACTAAACTTCATAACTTGTATTCCTTGAAAACAAAATATCAGTTTCAGTGAGGAAAAACTTCATAACTTGTATTCCTTGAAAAATTAATTTCTTTAATATCTTTAGAACTTTTATTTCAAAACAAAAATAAGGTATATTCAATACCTTGTTGCTGCCATTTTGAGAAAAAGGAATTGAAAAAATATTAATTTCAGTGAGACTAAACTTCATAACTTGTATTCCTTGAAAACAAAATATCAGTTTCACTGAGGAAAAACTTCATAACTTGTATTGCTTGAAAACTTAATTTCTTTAATATCTTTAGAACTTTCATTTCAAAACAAAAATAAGGTATATTCAATACCTTGTTGCTGCCATTTTGATAAAAAGGAATTGAAAAAATTCATTGAGACTAAACTTCATAACTTGTATTCCTTGAAAACAAAATATCAGTTTCAGTGAGGAAAAACTTCATAACTTGTATTCCTTGAAAAATTAATTTCTTTAATATCTTTAGAACTTTTATTTCAAAACAAAAATAAGGTATATTCAATACCTTGTTGCTGCCATTTTGAGAAAAAGGAATTGAAAAAATATTAATTTCAGTGAGACTAAACTTCATTACTTGTATTCCTTGAAAACAAAATATCAGTTTCAGTGAGGAAAAACTTCATAACTTGTATTGCTTGAAAACTTAATTTCTTTAATATCTTTAGAACTTTCATTTCAAAACAAAAATAAGGTATATTCAATACCTTGTTGCTGCCATTTTGATAAAAAGGAATTGAAAAAATTCAGTGAGACTAAACTTCATAACTTGTATTCCTTGAAAACAAAATATCAGTTTCAGTGAGGAAAAACTTCATAACTTGTATTCCTTGAAAAATTGATTTCTTTAATATCTTTAGAACTTTTATTTCAAAACAAAAATAAGGTATATTTAATACCTTGTTGCTGCCATTTTGAGAAAAAGGAATTGAAAAAATATTAATTTCAGTGAGACTAAACTTCATAACTTGTATTCATTGAAAACAAAATATCAGTTTCACTGAGGAAAAACTTCATAACTTGTATTGCTTGAAAACTTAATTTCTTTAATATCTTTAGAACTTTCATTTCAAAACAAAAATAAGGTATATTCAATACCTTGTTGCTGCCATTTTGATAAAAAGGAATTGAAAAAATTCAGTGAGACTAAACTTCATAACTTGTATTCCTTGAAAACAAAATATCAGTTTCAGTGAGGAAAAACTTCATAACTTGTATTCCTTGAAAAATTAATTTCTTTAATATCTTTAGAACTTTTATTTCAAAACAAAAATAAGGTATAATCAATACCTTGTTGCTGCCATTTTGAGAAAAAGGAATTGAAAAAATATCAATTTCAGTGAGACTAAACTTCATTACTTGTATTCCTTGAAAACAAAATATCAGTTTCAGTGAGGAAAAACTTCATAACTTGTATTGCTTGAAAACTTAATTTCTTTAATATCTTTAGAACTTTCATTTCAAAACAAAAATAAGGTATATTCAATACCTTGTTGCTGCCATTTTGATAAAAAGGAATTGAAAAAATTCAGTGGGACTAAACTTCATAACTTGTATTCCTTGAAAACAAAATGTCAGTTTCAGTGAGGAAAAACTTCATAACTTGTATTCCTTGAAAAATTAATTTCTTTAATATCTTTAGAACTTTTATTTCAAAACAAAAATAAGGTATATTCAATACCTTGTTGCTGCCATTTTGAGAAAAAGAAATTGAAAAAATATTAATTTCAGTGAGACTAAACTTCATAACTTGTATTCCTTGAAAACAAAATATCAGTTTCACTGAGGAAAAACTTCATAACTTGTATTGCTTGAAAACTTAATTTCTTTAATATCTTTAGAACTTTCATTTCAAAACAAAAATATGGTATATTCAATACCTTGTTGCTGCCATTTTGATAAAAAGGAATTGAAAAAATTCATTGAGACTAAACTTCATAACTTGTATTCCTTGAAAACAAAACATCAGTTTCAGTGAGGAAAACCTTCATAACTTGTATTCCTTGAAAAATTAATTTCTTTAATATCTTTAGAACTTTTATTTCAAAACAAAAATAAGGTATATTCAATACCTTGTTGCTGCCATTTTGAGAAAAAGGAATTGAAAAAATATTAATTTCAGTGAGACTAAACTTCATTACTTGTATTCCTTGAAAACAAAATATCAGTTTCAGTGAGGAAAAACTTCATAACTTGTATTGCTTGAAAACTTAATTTCTTTAATATCTTTAGAACTTTCATTTCAAAACAAAAATAAGGTATATTCAATACCTTGTTGCTGCCATTTTGATAAAAAGGAATTGAAAAAATTCAGTGAGACTAAACTTCATAACTTGTATTCCTTGAAAACAAAATATCAGTTTCAGTGAGGAAAAACTTCATAACTTGTATTCCTTGAAAAATTAATTTCTTTAATATCTTTAGAACTTTTATTTCAAAACAAAAATAAGGTATATTCAATACCTTGTTGCTGCCATTTTGAGAAAAAGGAATTGAAAAAATATTAATTTCAGTGAGACTAAACTTCATAACTTGTATTCCTTGAAAACAAAATATTAGTTTCACTGAGGAAAAACTTCATAACTTGTATTGCTTGAAAACTTAATTTCTTTAATATCTTTAGAACTTTCATTTCAAAACAAAAATAAGGTATATTCAATTCCTTGTTGCTGCCATTTTGATAAAAAGGAATTGAAAAAATTCAGTGAGACTAAACTTCATAACTTGTATTCCTTGAAAACAAAATATCAGTTTCAGTGAGGAAAAACTTTATAACTTGTATTGCTTGAAAACTTAATTTCTTTAATATCTTTAGAACTTTCATTTCAAAACAAAAATAAGGTATATTCAATACCTTGTTGGTGCCATTTTGATAAAAAGGAATTGAAAAAATTCAGTGAGACTAAACTTCATAACTTGTATTCCTTGAAAACAAAATATCAGTTTCAGTGAGGAAAAACTTCATAACTTGTATTCCTTGAAAAATTAATTTCTTTAATATCTTTAGATCTTTTATTTCAAAACAAAAATAAGGTATATTCAATACCTTGTTGCTGCCATTTTGAGAAAAAGGAATTGAAAAAATATCAATTTCAGTGAGACTAAACTTCATTACTTGTATTCCTTGAAAACAAAATATCAGTTTCAGTGAGGAAAAACTTCATAATTTGTATTGCTTGAAAACTTAATTTCTTTGATATCTTTAGAACTTTCATTTCAAAACAAAAATAAGGTATATTCAATACCTTGTTGCTGCCATTTTGATAAAAAGGAATTGAAAAAATTCAGTGAGATTAAACTTCATAACTTGTGTTCCTTGAAAACAAAATATCAGTTTCAGTGAGGAAAAACTTCATAAATTGTATTCCTTGAAAAATTAATTTCTTTAATATCTTTAGAACTTTTATTTCAAAACAAAAATAAGGTATATTCAATACCTTGTTGCTGCCATTTTGAGAAAAGGCAATTGAAAAAATATCAGTTTCAGTGAGACCAAACTTCATAACTTTTATTCCTTGAAAACAAAATATCAGTTTCAGTGAGGAAAAACTTCATAACTAGTATTCCTTGAAAACTTAATTTCTTTAATATCTTTAGAACTTTTATTTCAAAACAAAAATAAGGTATATTCAATACGTTGTTGCTACCATTCTAAGAAAAGGCAATTGAAAAAATATCAATTTCAGTGAAAAAAAACTTCATAGCTTGTATTCCTTGAAAATTTAAGTTCTTTAATACCTTAGAACTTTTCCTGAAGTCCCTTTTGATGAATCTGATATAAGAAGGATTTTCCAACTCTCAGGAATTTCTGCCTGATTAACGTGGCAATCGTCACCATTGCCTTAATGATTTGCAAGTAATCATTAGCTAAAATATGGCCTAGTACCAGAAGATTCGGTCGCTTATCTCCAATGTTGAGTATCCAAACCCTAAAGGATGCGGGTAATTCCAGTCATGGTGCAATATAACATATCTCTTGAGCCCAGGCCCCGAAGATGGTATACCTTGGTATACCACTAATTAAATTTTTGCCCTTTGTCCCTGGAATTTTGTCTGTTTAAGCTCCTTTTAAAGGAAACGGGCTCTTAGGGATAATCTCCCGTTGAAAAATCTTCAAATACTTAGTATGGATACCCTATTCATGTGACAAATTAGGGTATTAAATGAGATGCATTGGTACACATACTTGGTACGAGGGGCAGTAGTAGATGCACTCATAGAAACAGCCATTTGTGCCACATCAAATTTCTACCGTAGAGGCTGTAATCATGCCCAATCGCTGCTAAAACTTGTTCTTGAGGCCCTATTCTGGTTCCTCTAGAGGAGTTCTAGGGCCCTTACAAAAAGTGGGCATCCATATTCATAAACCTCAGACAACTTTTGGTTTAAACTTACATTCATTATTCAGTTGCTTGTGTAAATCTTATTCCTTAGGGCCTGGGTACCTCAAATCTCTAGGAGATTGCATATTTGCCAAGATAGTAAATTAGGATGTCAAAAAGATAGAGAAGGCGTGGGTTTATTGGCCATGGAACTGGTAAATATAGGCTTGAAAACTACGAAATGGAAGTTACGTGTCATTTATCGGAAAATTGTCAGCGCAAGTCTTTCCTGGAGGAAATAAATCGCTATAACAAAATTCAGATTACTACTAAATTTATTTTTAAAATAAATTAATTTAATTAATTAAATTTATTTAAAATGAAATAAAATGCTCAGATTACTGAGCATATAGCAATAAAACACGGAGTTTAAGAGTTTCGCCCGGCTAAACGAAGGTCTTGTTTTCTTCGTCTGATTTTTATAGTAATTGCTGAATACATAATTTAACTGCATTTTTGAATTAAAATGAAACTTTTCTAAGTACTCAGTTCGGGCGCCCTCTTTTCATGGTAAACTGCTCTACAGGTAGAAATAGCTCGTCAGAGGGAGACTAGTGCATGCACTTGTATATAACAGCCATCGACGCCACATCTGGTCTCTTATTTGGAGGCTATAATGGTACCCAATCAGTGCTAAATCATATTTTTAATCCTTTAAGTGGTACTAGAAGTATTCTAGGAGGCTTTAATAAAATTGGCCATTCATATCTATGAACTTCATACAACCTATGGTTTAAAATATCAACTTTTAATCAGTTACCCGCAATAATCGCATTCAATAGGGCCTAGGTATATCAAATTTCGAGTAGATTACAGAACTATCAAATATATGCAACTGAGATGTGGAAAGATTTGAGAAGACTTGATGGAACTGGTAAATATAAGCTTGGAAATCGAGAAATCGTTTTTCAGAAAATTTTCAGTGAATTTCTTTCTTGGAAGTGGTAAATTGACGTAGCACGATTCAGATAGTGTGGATGCCCTAACGTTTTGGAAAACTGCGGTAATAGTTGAGAGAGAGAGAGAGTAGTGCATGTACTTTTAGAATACTACCATTCTGTTTAATCGTACCATTTTTGTAGCGTTTGTTGTACCGTTCATGTACCATTCTGCGTCACATTAAATCTCCTGCTTAGAGGCTGTAACGTCCTGCTATGGGGCTGTAATGTCCTGCTTAGGGGCTCTAATGTCCTGCTTAGGGGCTATAATGGTGTCTTATTAGGGCTAAAGCTGGTACTTGTGTGCCTTTACATTTAAGTTCTTTGTTTCTGACGTCTTGAAATTGAGAATTGCCAAAGTTGTTTGTTTCAGTTAGAGAAACGTATTTATGATTCCCACGTTTTATGAAAAAAAGTTTTGTTTGACAAGGTTTGTTCGATATTCCGCCAGATGTTTTCGAATGATGGGTAAGAGGTATTCAGAACAGATTTAAAAACAAGTATAATGTATATAAAAATAAGTACAAAATAAGCATGGATGTAAAAACTAGTTGGAGCTTCATCGAAAGAACCTGGGACTGATATTTTGAATGAACTGTGACAGAGGAGGGTTCGTAGCTGTGAGGGCAGCAGTGCTTCTGAATTGTAACGAATTACTAGTAGTAATATTAATAAAGATTCTTGAAAGAACTTTAAATAGTGCCAATAAAACATTTATTGGTTTTAGATACTTCACGATCCTAGGCTAATTGTATTGCCATAATCATACAGCTTGGCTGTGGTAATTAAGAAGGCATCGTGTGAAACTTTTTGTCAAGTGTAAATTTACTACCCAACCTATTCTATTAAGCGAATTACACCCAATTGATTGGTCCGATCCGCGGTCAAGTGGCTTACAAAGGTTATAAGTTGATAACAGGTTTCTATTTTATTTACTGTTTTCTAAAATCAAACTGGGTTTGTTTTATCTTGAAGGCAGGATAAGAATATTCCTTATGCAAACCAAGATTTTTCAATAACAAATTTGTTTTTGTTAAAGAAACGTATTTAGGCTTATTAGGTTTTAGCTAATAAAATATTTGATTTTCAGATCCAGATTTTTTTTTCTTTAGATATTGACTATGAGTAATTAAACAAATAGTAACAACTAGAAGCTAGGCAGAAATAGATACTAGATGATGAGAAATTGGAGGTCGAATGATCTTTTAGGCATAACATAAAAAGTCAAGTTCAATGAAATTACTAACAAATAAAAATATAAATATCGCATATTCAAAATACTCAGTCAGTTCCTGGACGTTCAAAACCATAATGTTTACATTTTAAACATAATACGAAGCGTAGAACCAACCAAATACTCTACTGCTCCTAACCCCAAGGGAAACCATTCTAATTACTTTGGCTAAGTTGGAAAAAGATCTATTGTCAATATTTTTTTAATAATAATTGTAATAAGATTTATTGTCAACATTTTCTAATCTAAGAAATGTATAAAAGATAATTAAAAAATTCAAAGTTCTTCTGATAAAAGTAAAAAAGAGCCAAGTTACAACTGAAAAAGAACAAAAATCACTGATTCCTGGTTTATGCAACACATTTTTGAAAAACATTTTCAAACGAACTGGCTCATGCTATTTCCTTATATCTCTAGAATTCTGAAAATCTAGCGCTTTACAGAAAAATAAGATTTGTTGATTTTTTTTTCGGCCGGTCCTTTAAGGGTTTTTCCACTCCTATTTCTGTTTTGTAGCGTCGGTTTTGTGTTTTCAGCAAAGTGGTAGTTTTTCAGAATTCTACAAACATAGGAAAACATCATGAGCAGTTTGTTTGAAACAGTCTTTCAAAAATATGTTGCGTAAGCCATGAATCAGTGATTTTTCTTCGTTTTAAGTTTTAACTCCGCCCTTTTCCTTCATCAGAAACACATTGATTATTAAAATGTTAAAGGCTTGAAAATAGTGCTAATAAAAAATTTGAGATATGATTATAAAATAACTATTTTATTGTAAATAGAATCACCTCTTCTTATTCAAAAAAAAAAAAAAAAAAAAAAAAAAAAAAAAAAAAAAAAAAAAAAAAAAAAAAGGCAGCTCAAGATATATACGAAAAAACTAGATCCGTCTACCATCTATAGAGGAGTCTCTAGGGTTTAAGAGCAATTTAAATATCAATAATTAAAGCATTTCTTATTTTTGGGCAAATATTTGGCACCAAATATCTTGTCTAATTGTATGTGTTATAACTATATGACTTACTTTGACTTAAGTCTCCTGCCGGGCACTGCTCGGCGTAGAAAGTGACGTCTGCCTCCTCCATCCACTTCGGTCCATGGCGAGTATTTGCTCTTCGCCCTGTCTGATGTTTGCAATCGTCAAGAACTCGGACAGGCTGTCGGACCAACGTTTCTTCGGTCGGCCGCGAGGTCGCTTCCAACCAACTTTGGTAGGGTCGAAGTCATAGATCATCTTTGCGGGTAGATGTGGGTGGCATTCGAAGCAGATGCCCAAACCATCGTATGGTTCGCTCGGCTGCTTGAGTCGAAAACCAAGACTGCTTTGTGAGCTGCAGAAGCTTCTCATTGCTGACGAAGTCGGACCATCGTAGGCCTTCAATCCTCCTCAGGCTCTTCGCATGAAACACGTCTATTTTCTTGAGGGTTGTAGCTGATGCTAAATATAGTTAGTGTTATAGTTAGATGCTAACTATATAGTGAACTTATTTATTTTCAGCATTAATTTTTTAGTTTTATAGGGTAATGTGTTTTTGTTCTACTACTTTCAGTCATTAATATTGTTTTTCATTTTTTTTTTATGATTAACATATTTTTTTTTCCGGTTTATCCTCTATAGAGGAGTGTTTGGGGATAAAGAGTAATTTAATATCGATAATTAAAGCCTTTCTTATTTTTGGGCAGATAATGGGCACTAACTATCTTGTTTAATTGTGTGTGTTATGACTAAATAGTGTAGTTATTAATTTTCAGCATCAATTTTTGAGTTTTGCAGAGTAATGTGTTTTTGTTCCAGTACTTTCAGTTATTAGTATTGTTTTTCATTTTTTTTTTTTACTAATTCACACATATTTTTTTTACCGGTCTATCCTCTATAGAGGACTGTTTGGGGGTTTAAGAGTAATTTAAGATCAATAATTAAAGCCTTTATTATTTTTGGGTAAATAATGGGCACTATCTTGCCTAATTTTATGTGTTATGACTGTATAGTGTAATTACTAATTTTCAGAGTTTTGCAGAGTAATATGTTTTTGCTCTGCTGCTTTCAGTTATTGATATTGTTTTTCAGTTTTTTTTTGTTTTTTTTTTTACTGATTCACAATATTTTTGTTCTTTTCAGATCGCTTCTATTCAAGTTCTGGTGTCAGTCTGTGACATGGTTAGTGCTGTTGAATATGCAATGATGTCTCAAGACCCTGTACTAGCTGGATGCATAGCCTCGCTTGTCACTGGTAAATTTTCCCCCTGCCTCTTCCTCAATTATTTTGTTTCTCCTCTCTCTCTCTCTGCATCTCGAAGAGAAGAAACCAAAGTAAATATTCCAAGAAAACCGAACTGCTGTAAAAATAGAAATATAAAAAAATAGAAAAATAGAAAAAATAAAAATAGAAATAATAAAAATAGAGTTTAACAAAAGCAGATTTATAAGAGACGAAAAAAAAGGTCATTGAAAGGCACCGTACCTAAGCACACGTGAGGATAGTTTTTAAGTTTTCTTGCGATCCAGGTTTTAAGAAAGTAAAAAATGACTGAGAAAACAAGATATTCTGAGTGTTATCCTAATGATGAGGGCTACCGAAAAAAATAGTCGCTAACATAATAATGAGTAAATACTAGAGAGATGAAGGCTACCAAGAAAAGGTAAAGAGACCTACGAGGCAAGAAATTAAAACTTTAAAGCGTGGCTTGGGTCACAGCGATGATAATTAAATTTTTTCTTTATTATTTCAAGCTAAAAAAAAAGCAGAAGGCTTTTTCCTTGCTAAAAAAAAGCAGAAGGCTTTTTCCTTGCTAAAAAAGCAAGGCTTTTTCCTGCTTTCCTGCTGAAAAAAGCAGAAGGCTTTTTCCTTACTAAAAAAAAGCAAGGCTTTTTCCTGCTTTCCTGCTAAAAAAAGCAGAAGACTTTTTCCTTGCTAAGAAAAGCAAGGCTTTTCCTGTTTTCCTGCTAAAAAAAGCAGAAGGCCTTTTCCTTGCTAAAAAAGCAAGGCTTTTTCCTGCTTTCCTGCTAAAAAAAACAAAAGGCTTTTTCCTTGCTAAAAAAAAGTAAGGCTTTTTCCTGCTTTCCTGCTAAAAAAGGCAGAAGGCTTTTTCCTTGCTAAAGAAAAGCAAGGCTTTTCCTGCTTTCCTGCTAAAAAAAGCAGAAGGCTTTTTCCTTGCTAAAAAAAGCAAGGCTTTTTCCTGCTTTCCTGCAAAAAAAGCAGAAGGCTTTTTCCTTGCTAAAGAAAAGTAAGGCTTCTCCTGCTTTCATGCTAAAAAAAGCAGAAGGCTTTTCCCTTGCTAAAAAAAGCAAGGCTTTTTCCTGCTTTCCTGCTAAAAAAAAAGCAGAAGGCTTATATTTTCCATAGGGAGACATCAAAATAGTCTTCTCCTCTGGGGTGATCTTACCGACTCAGAAGCAGTAGATTTTTGAAACAAGGTTGTTGGTATATACTACCTGGAGACCAAGCTTTGATCGGTCCCTGTACATAGGTTTAATCATGTTGAATTAAACTATCATTGTAAAAGCTCGCATGGGGGAGAAAATTTTAGGCTATCTTCCACTAAATAATAATAAAAAAGACAAACTAAACAGCTTAAGATTAAAAAAGTATATATATTGGCTTTTGAAAACATTGCTCTACACCGAACTAGGCTAGTCAGTTCCTGAACATATTTGCATGCGTCCACAAAATAGATTATCATAGATACTCAAATCTTGTAGATTCTCTATAAATGCTCATTGCATAGTAACTGGTCAACCTATTTAGCTCCATTATTACTTCTTGGATGTTGTGCTCCAAATCCTTCCAAAAATACTCGACTTAGTTGAGAAAAACAGGTAAATAACTATTTACCAACCTATCTCTTAAATAAGAGTCTCCCTCACTCTGCTCACCAACTAAAGTTGGAAATATCCTGGTCTACAAATTTGGTCAAAATTTAGTAAAGAACAAACCGAATGAAATGTCAATCATAGTCAATCAAATATGACATCATACCCAATGTGACATCATTTTTTATACAAAGATGCAGTTTTGTTAAAAATTAGATTCTGTTTTTAATATTATGTTTATTAATTGGACATCATAGAGAGCTGTTTAAATGCTCATTTCCAAGGAAATTGCTATATCTAGTGCTTTTTGTAATTATCACTTACATGAAGTAGGTAGATATTGCAATTTTCTTTCAAATGATCCCTTAAACAACTGCCTATGATGTTGCAGTTCCCCGTAAGCGGCAATACAAAAATCATAAAAGAGTATACAATAGTGCCACTCATGGTAAACAAGTTATTTTCATTGTTGTTCAAGCTGGGGGGGGGGGTTTGTAACCTTTTGGTATGAAGTTTCTGACAATGGCAATTCCAATAGTACAATATTTTTTTTTAGATCCGACACTGTTTTTGGACTGTCTTTTGGTATTCCCATAAATTTGTTTTCGCAATAATCTTTTTGTATTATATATAACCGATATAATAGTTACCCATCCTGAATCACATATAAATGGATATATTTATCAATTGATAATTCTTTTTTCACGAAGTGTTTTCACGTTTTCGGTTATTATGAGACGAAATTCGTCTTTACTAGGTTGGAGCAATGTTCTAATTCTGATAGTAGAGTATCCAGACTTTTATTGTTTCTTTAGTTTGTTTGATCATATTGAAAATATCAAACATAAATAGGAACTACCTTAAAAATCTTTGTAGATTTTATAGAAAGAGGAACAAAAAAAGAAGAGGATCTTAAAGAAAACGGGGAAAGAGAATAGAAAGTTGAAACAATATTGCGAAAGAAGGAAGTAATTGGTAATGTAACACTAAAACTGACTGAAAATCATGGTTCTTAGAGTATGGTTATTATTTTGGTATGAAGGTAGTGGCCTGGCCAGCAATTGCACTGCCATGTGTGGCAACCGGGATGGCCACCTTTTTTTTCAACTTGGACGTAACTTTCACTGTTACAAACACATTTGCTTTGTATATTTGCGTCTGTGAAGTCGAAAAATAAATTGAAATATCCATGCATAATTGGGATCTTGTCTTCGATGATCCCCTCTCCTCTGTTTTCCTCATATTCCTGCAACCTAAAGGTTTTCTTCCAATTAGGGAAATGATCTAGATATCGTGAGAGTAATTTGCTTCCGTTTGCTAGTCGCGCTATATTAGTGATATATATTAGTGATATCCTATGACTTTTAGGGGGTGTTTCCCCCTATTTCTGAAATGAGGCAAATTTTCTCAGGCTCGTAACTTTTGATGGGTATAACTGATCTTGATGAAACTTATATATTTAAAATCAGCATTAAAATGCAATTCTTTTGATGTAACTATTGTTATAAAAATTCCGGTTTTTAGAGTTTTGGTTACTATTGAGCCAGGTCGCTCCTTAGTACAGTTTGATTACTACTAGTTTTGGTTACTATTGAGCCGGGTCGCTCCTTACTACAGTTCGTTACCACGAACTGTTTGACAAATCTGTGTGACCCGAGCAACCCTTGGTGTGCAAATGGTATGGAAGTGGTGCAAATGGTATGCAGCCTAGATACATAGATTGATTTGTTTCACTAACTCGGGGTATTTTTTTTTAAGAAGTTCCTGAAAATCTACAAAATTCCTTGATGCAATCTTTGAAGAATGACTTATCCAAAAGTGGCTTCAAGGTGCCAATGGACTTCTCTATTTTCTAAATACATTCCAATCTAGTTAGTCAACTTGTTCAAAAAATGGACCAATTTATGAGGAAAATGTTGCTGTTGTTCTGTTTCTTCTATTTTTTATCTGTGTTGTTTCTATTTTACATGTTTTGTGACGTTTTTATTTTGGATTCTTTGATATACAGTTTGGCTTTTCTTGCAAAATCTTTTTTTTTATGATTAAATGCTGATATGCAAATATCATGCAGTTGGTAGAACTTTTAAAAACACGGTTTCTAAACTAACACTGAGAGATAATTTCCACAATTTTTGTATGAGATGATTTTTGCATGTTAAAGAAAACTTGTCAGCTTTATAGATTTCACTCTTGTGCTTGGTTCTTAGAAAATATTTGGCTCATGTATGGCTACATTGCCCAGTCGAGCCAGTAATGATTTCTTTCCTTCCACTGGTACATAAATCAACCAAACTAATTTTCTTATAAATAAATGCTTAAATTTATTGACTTTATCCAGAATAAAGTAATTCCCCCCTACAAAGAGTCGAGCTCACGATTGTCGGAGGTAACAAGCATAAGAATTTAACTCATCAACATGACAAATAAGTAAACGAACAAGTAACATACAAAACTTGAAAACAGAAGTCTCAAAAAAATTAATGCTAGACAAGCTTTGCATGGGAGGCACCCTGACATAAGCAAAAAGAATCATATAGTTCCATAAGACGGATCAATGCTATGACTTCTACTTTTCTATCCCTCCCTTAAACTACGATCTACACGGGCTGCTTGAATTCAAGGATACTGGTAAATTTTGGGAAAACTTGTAAACAAATCAAAGATTTTAGAAGAAGAATTTTGAAGCTTCTGGAAACTGAGACTTAAGTTAAGAGAAAGAGAAACTCTTTAGTAAACGAAATTCTAAAAATCGGAATATTGATGCTAAAACTACTACTACTACTACTAATAACTCACTGCAGCACCAAGCCGCCTGAGGCCAACACAGCTACGCACGCTCCTCCTCCAACCTAATCTATTTAAAGCCTCCCTCTTTACACCCTCCCAGGAAGTTCCCATTTCCTTTAAATCTTTATTTATGACATCCTCCCAACCCAGACAAGGACGACCTGCTTTCTGTGTAGCCCCAGACGGTTGGCCAAAAAGGACAATCTTCGGTAATCTGTCATCCTTCATCCGTAGAACGTGGCCTAGCCATCTCAACCTTTCTTTCATTATAGCCCCAGAAAGTGGGATTGAACCACACTTTTCGTACAACCTACTGTTTGAAATACGGTCAGTCAGCCGGGTACCCAGAACAATCCGTAGGCAATTTCTCTGGAAAACATCTAGTAAATTTTCATCTGCCTTTCGGAGTGCCCATGCTTCAGAGCCATATTTGACCACTGTCATCACTGTAGCTTCCAATATTCTAATCTTGGTTTGTAGGCTTATCTTTCTATTCTTCCAATTTTTTTTTAACTGTGAAAAAACACCCTGAGCTTTAGCTATTCTACTTTTAACATCCTCACTGCTCCCACCATCTTTACTAATAATACTACCAAGGTAACTGAAGCCCCCAACCTGATCAATCTTTTCGTTACCTAATATCACCTGTTCATCTTCACTTATTCCTAACCTTAGTGACTTAGTCTTCTTAACATTAATTTTCAAGCCTATTTTAGCACCCTGAACTCGTAAAACCTCTAAAAATTCATTCATTTTGCTCACACTTTCATATAATATGCTTAAATCATCAGCATAATCTAAGTCCAGGAGCGTTCTTCCTCCCCATTTGATTCCATGGTCTCCAATTGCCTTTCCTGTGCTCCTTAAGACGAAGTCCATCAAAATGATCCATATAAAGGGGGATAGAACACAACCCTGCTTAACTCCTGATTTAATACAAAACCAGTTGCTAACCTCATTTCCTACCTTAACGGCAGCAGTATTATTCTCGTACATAGCGCAAATCACTTTAATGTATTTTTCAGGTATACCATATAACGACAAGACCTTTGGTAACGCTGTTCTATCAACAGAATCGAAAGCTTGCTCATAATCGATAAAACTGAGGACCAAAGGTGTTTAACAACGAAGGGACTTCTCAATTATTAACCTAAGAGTGAAAACATGGTCGACACATCCTCTACCTTTTCTAAAACCGCATTGTTCTTCCCTTAAAACTTTGTTTACAGCATGTCTCAGTCTAAAAAGTATCATATTACTCAGTAATTTGCTACCTACAGAGACCAGACTAATGCCTTGATAATTACGACACTCACTCTTGTCACCTTTCTTATACAGTGGTTTAATTAAGGTTTTCCTAAAATCATTGGGTACTTCCCCTTTTTCAAAAATCATGTTCATAATCTTCAGTAGCTTATTCCTAACCTCAGAGCCACCATATTTAAGAAACTCATTAATCATACTATCAGCACCTGGGGCCCTATTATTTTTTAATCCTTTTAGTACTGTCGCTAATTCTTCCTCACTAAACAAATCTTCCTTCACATCCAAGGTATCACAAACTTTTTCATTTTCATCTATATCTTTTCCTGCAACTGTATCTCGGTTTAGCACATTCTCAAAATGTTCCACCCATCTTTCTTTAACTTTTTCCTTATCACTAATTGTGGCCCCATTTCTATCTTTAACAAGGACTAGTCCGGATTGGCTACTCCCTTTCAATTTATTAACATGCCAGTATAATATTTTACTATTATGCCGTCTAGCCGCATCTTCCAGATCCTCAGCAATTTTATCCATCGCCTCCACTTCACATCTCCTTAGTTCATATTTTAATGCTTTCTCCACTTTCTTTACATTCCTTTTGTTTTCATACGACCTATCACTCAGATAATTCTTATACAAACCCCTTCTACTCCCTATTAAACCTAAAGCTTTTCCACTAATATTCCTAGTTGCAGTCATAGTTCTCTTCCCCTAGGACACCATCAGCAACTTCACAAATTGTTTTTCTGGAATTATTCCATCCATCTTCCACATTGTCAAATTTTAAACTCTCAAATTTAGTACTCAACTGTTCCTGGACTTTTTTTTCTCAAATTTTCATCCTGAAGTTTACCAACATCATAACTTTCCAGGAGGGAGTTACCCTTCCGAAATTTCAACTTTAAATTAACCTTAGACACTACTAGATGGTGATCTTTACTTTTAACATCAATAACGGCACTCCTATACACCCTAGTATTTTGTATTAATCCTGCTAGTCTTCTGTTTACAATAACATAATCAATAAGGTTTGCTGTCTTACCATCACGTGAATACCATGTCAACTTATGGGTCATTTTGTGACCAAACACCGTATTGGTTATAACTAGGTTGTTATACCTACAAAATTGCAAAAGCCTATAGCCATTACTGTTTTCTTTTCCTACACCAAATTTACCTAGGCTAGGATACCATCTATCCCTATTTCTACCAACCTGGGCATTAAAATCTCCTAGCAAAAACACCATATTTCTACCTGGTACTAAGTCTATTTGCTCCTGTTACTGTAAGTAAAATTCATCTGAGTCACTAGTATCTCCATCAGTTGGTTCAATGGGGGCATATACTACTATAACTGATACCCTAAACTTTTTAGTCATAAAATGAGCAATTAGTATTCTATTATTAATACATTCCCAGCCTAAACAAGACTTAGCAGCTTCCTTATTCATCATGAGCCCTACTCCCTGTCTATGTACCCCATCCTTCCTGCCTGAGTAAACAAATTCTATGTCACCTAATTTCATGCTTCCTATCCCTGGGATATGAGTTTCTGAAACTCCTAATAAATCCAGTTCAAATCGTCTGAATTCGTCAGTCAAAATGTCGATGCGACATTCATTTTTTAACGTCGTAACATTCTAAGTTCCAATTGTCATGTTCTTTAAATCTTTGAAATTATTTTGGCCTCAAGAAAAGCAGTGATCCTGGATACCAGTGTAGGATGGGGACCAACATATCTTCTCAAGTATACACCGAACCGCTTAAGCCGGCTTAGAACCGGACAGCAAGAAGTCCCTGGGACCTCCAGTAAGTTGGAGACTTTGTGCAATCCTGGGCCCATCTTGGTCACAACATGGTTTTTCAGCACTTGGCGATGCTCTTCTATCAACAAGAGTCGAAATCCTGCACAGACAGTCCCAAGCCTATTACCTCCGACTCATTATATATTCATGCCTACAAATATTATGCTGCTACGGGGTGGCAGCCAATAGTAGATAAATTAGCTAGGAAGAGGTTTTTTCAGCCCAAAAACGCCCATCAAAACAAACCAAGCCCAGAAAAATATCCAATAATCAGAATCCCGTACGAGTGCTGTGTTGTTTACTAGGCTATAATTTCCTCGAGGGGCGCCTCTCCTCAAGTGGGAAAAATTGACCGCAAGTTTCTCAGTCTTGCATGTACCCCGAAAGGGTTGAGGCAGCCCTTTACAGAGGCCGTTGTCCATAAATCTGGATCTTACGCCCTGCCGCAGTTGTCCTCCTATAGAGGATCCTCCCACGATGGTGTTCTGCTTCACCATGCAATTTAACCCATTACTGGGAGAAGGTTTGTAACTCATCTGACGTGTGAACACGGCAGTGGGCCATGTTGAGTGTACATTTGAGGGGCCTTCTTCCTCCTCCACCTGTAATTATGACCCCCAGGGGAGGGTTTCCCAGTTTCTATTATGGACCCCACTGGGACAAGGTCCTACGTGGTCTAAGCCTCCTATGGAGCTACTCTACCTTTCTGTAGGGCATTCCCCTATCTGTTGTCCTCTACCAAAAGCCTGAGAAAATTTACTTTATTTTGGAAAATAGGGGGAAACACCCTCCAAAAGTCATAGAATCTTAACGAAAATCACACCATCGCATTCAGCATATCAGAGAACCCTATAGCAAAAATTTCAAGATCCTATCTACAAAAATGTGGAATTTCGTATTTTTTGCCAGAAGACAGATCACGGGTGCGTGTTTATTTGTTTGTTTGTTTTTTTCTTTTTCCCAGGGGTCATCGTATCGACCAAGTGGTCCTAGAATGTAATAAGAGGGCTCATTCTAATGGAAATGAAAGTTCTAGTGCCCTTTTTGAGTGACCATAAAAATTGGAGGGCACCTTGACCCCCTCCCACGCTCATTTTTTCCCAAATTCAACGGATCAAAATTTTGAGATAGCCATTCTGTTCCGCATAGTCGAAAACCATAATAACTATGTCTTTAGGGATGACTTACTCCCCCACAGTCCCTGGGGGAGGGGCTGCAAGTTATAAACTTTGACCAGTGTTTACATACAGTAATGGTTATTGGGAAGTGTACAGACGTTTTCAGGGGGATTCTTTTGGTTTGGGGGTTGTGTTGAGGAAAGGGGGCTATGTGGGAGGATCTTTTCCTTGGAGGAATATGTCATGGGGGAAGAGAAACTCAATGAAAAGGGCGCAGGATTTTCTAGCATTACTATAAAAAAACAATGAAAAAATAAACATGAAAAAGTTTTTTCAATTGAAAGTAAGGAGTAGCATTGAAACTTAAAACGAACAGAGATAATTAAGCATATGAGGGGTTCTAAAAATACTTTAGCATAAAGATCAATGTATTTAGGAGGAAATAAATACATTGCTCTTTATGCTAAAGTATTTTTAGTAATTTCAACTACTTATTCTACGACCTTTCTGATTCAGGGGTCATTCTTAAAGAGTTGGGACAAAACTTAAGATTTAGTATAAAGAGCGAGGTATTAACGAGGGGACACACCCCCTCATATACATAATGAAAATATAAGAATATAAAAGTTTGTTATGTAAGGTAATTCTTAAGTTACGTATATTTTTTACTAATAAAAACGTTCGTTAAAAATTGAAAGTTCTAGTTACCTTTTTAAGTAACCGAAAAATTCGAGGGCAATTACGCATCCTTCCCCACCCCTTATTTCTCAAAATCGTTTGATCAAAATTAAGAGAAAGCCATTTAGCCCAAAAAAATTAGTATGCAAATTTCATTTTAATAATTTATTTGCGGAGAGCCAAAATCAAGCATGTGTTAATTCAAAAATATTCAGAAATTAAATTTTGTTTATTTTTATTCACGTCTTTTAGTTTTACTGCTGATGATGAACACTGTATATGTGTTCGAAATATCCAGTTAAATAATTTTATATTTCACTGTCAATAAAAAGGTATCATCCCTATTTTGAACTGTTTTACTTTCCTCTCTAGTTTTATCATTAATCTTTCCCTAGAAATGGAAAGTTTTCCGGTGCGGTTTAATGTGGCCAAGGTCATTCCATTTCACAAAGGTGGTCGCAAAGCAGATATAGAATACTGGAGACCATATCAATTCTACCTATCTTTCCAAAGATACTGGAAAAAGTGGTAGATAAACGGCTCTATAATTTCCTTCAGATATATAGGCTTTTGAGTCAGATACAGTTTGGGTTTTGTAAGGGTCATTCCACGACGCATACCTTACAGCACCTGGTTCAAAGTGTTCACTTTGCATTAAACTCAGGTAACGTATGTATGCCTATTTTCATTGAAATAAGAAAAGCGTTTGACACAGTTGCCTACCAAGTACTGCTTCATGGAATGAGAAGTTTTGAAATAAACGGAGTTTAAAATGGTTTGAGACCTATCCCTACGGGAGGACCCTAAAAGTCGTTAGAAATGATGTAGTCTCATCATATTTTCCAGTGAAGTGTAGTGTACCTCAGTGCTTTGTGCTGGGTCCTCTACTTAGTTTACGTGGACATGATGCACTTTAATCTGCGGGATGTATGTATTTCATCTTTTGTGGATGACATTAAGCTAACTGTATTTGCAAAATTACATTGTTTCAACCCTTTTTCAAATACATAGAAATATTTTTGCAACTACCAGTTGTTTGCTCTTCACGCAATTTAGTGTCTTTTTATACTATCTATTTTCAAAGATATTTTATTATTAAAAAAAAAAACAATTTCTAACAACGATTTCTGCTAAGCTTCGAACTTTTGGTTTTCTTTTTTAAGGTGTTTGAAGTGTTGTAATCCCTTTTTAAAATATATACAAAAATACTTCCGCACTTGCCAGTTTTTTTGTTCTTTACACAATTTAATGTCTTTTCATACTCCTGTTCAAAGATATTTGATTATTGAAGCTAGTCCGATTTCAAGCAACGATATCTACTAAGATTCAAACTTTTGGTTAGTCCGATTTCTACCAATGATATGCAATAAGCTTCAAACTGTTGGTTTCCTTTTTTAAGGTTTTTCAATTGTTGGAATCCCTAGTCAAGATTGAGGATCATTATTTTTAATAATTGCAAATTTTTGTTTTTTAGGCCTTCCTACTGACATTATACTACAAAAAGGGTTTCTTTTTTAAGGTTTTTGCATTGTTTTAATCCCTTGTTCAAAAATATGCAAACATTTTTACAATTACCAGTTTTTTGCTTTTTGCGCTGTTTAATGTCTTTTCATACAGTTTGTTCAAAAGTATTTGATTATAGAAGCTAGTTCGATTTCTAACACCGATATGTAAGATTCTAAATTTTGGTTAGTCCGATTTCTTACAACGATATTTAATAACCTTCAAACTTATGGTTTTCGTTTTTAGGGTTTTCGAATTGTTGAAATCCCTTGTTAACAATATACAAACATTTTTGCAATTCCCAGTTTTTTACTCTTTACACAATTTACTGTCTTTTCATACTCATGTCTATTCAAAGACAGTTGTTCATTACCGCAAGTCTGATCTCTAACAACGATTTCTACTAAGCTTCAAACTTTTTGTTTTCTTTTTTATAGTTTTTGAATTTTTGTAATTCCTTTTCAAGACATAAGCAAATATTTTTGCAGTTACCAGCGTTTGGCTCTTTAAGCCATTTAATATAAACTTCTAAATACATGAAAATCTTCCATTTTTCCACATAAGTGCGGCGTGTAAGTTACAATACTGAAATACGTAAAAATGACGGTACTCACAAATTTCTTTTTCTAAAATTAAGGCTCTTAATGAATGTTCAAAGACTTCTGACCTATCTAGATCGTTTTGTTAGGGAAGAATATCTCAGGATGCTAATTTTACTGAAAAATATGGATCAGTTTTTGGAAAAAAATTAATAAATAAATACATACATTTTCTTTGCTCACTCATAAAGAGAGTATATATAGATAGATAGATAGATAGATAGGTGTATTTCAAAAACCCGTGGGCCACATACACACAAAAATATAAATAAATAACAAACAAGCAAGGAAATTAACAACAGTACGAACACGCACAAAAAAAAAACAGAATTCAACGCAAAAAGTACCTAATCTAACTACAAAAGAAGTTAATCATATAAAACTTTTTCTTCTTATTAAAGATTTATCTATATATACCCCCACTCGAAATATTGTGGTTGGGTTACTATTTTGTAGAATACCCGGAAGCATCAAATTAATCACATGCAAATAAATTTCCCGTAAATCCAAGAGCACCGGGCATTTCCGGAGAAAATGATCCAAGTCTTCATCATCATCTTTACAAAGGGGACAAACATACCGCCTATCAGGACCAACTATCATTTTATTTTTGTCGAATGTTTTTTGCCTGTTCTGGATTGGAAGACAATTTGCCCTAAGCTGAATCCAACGACGTAGAATCATAGCCGGTAAATTAAATTTAAATTAAACTCCCCAAAACTAGGTTTTGCCTGATTATAATGTTGTAGGGTTGTAGAATCAAAAACCAGCCCTTGCCAATGCTGAATTTCTTGACTCTCTAATATAAATCGTACCTGACTTTCTAAATTTGTTGGTACATCACGAGAGCAAAGACCCTTATTCCATAAATAGGGCATTCCTACTTTTTCTAGTAATGATTTAATTTGGGATGGCCACGAGGTTTTTAAATCACATTTCAACATCTCTTCATATGCCGCTCTTACTAGTCTATCTTCATTACTCTTAGTTAACTTCAACCATAATCTAAGCATTAAAATATACCTACGTAGCTTTAAAGAAAACAGGTCCATATCACCTTTCAGAATCTGTGAATGAGTTGTCTGATGTAGACCAAACACTCTTTTATAATACTGGAGCTGAAGGGACTCCAGTTGCTGCACCTTTTCTCCACCCCATATCTCTGCTCCATATTCTATCACGGGTAAAATTTTTGTGTTAAATATTCGTTTATGCATTTTTAGGTTTTTGATCCCCATTATCGTCGGGTTTCTAAATATAGCTGACATGGCCACCCTACCTCTCTTAATTATTTCATCGACATGACTCCCGAGGCTTCCATTTTCCGATAAGATAAAGCCTAAATATTTTATTCTTTTACTTATAAATAATTCCTTATTATTAAATTTAAATGTATATTTTTCATCGTCCCCAACCTTCCTTTTTTTAAAAATAACAACTTCGTTCTTTTCAGTATTCAGCCTTAACTTTCTTATATGCAAATATTCTTCTATGAGATTCAAAAGAGTCTGTAGATCTTGCGGTTTATTGGCCACCAAAGCAGCATCATCTGCAAATAATAAGAAAGATAGTTTTTGAGTCCCTAAGCTAACTTTCGGAGCCCATCTATTCTCTAGAAAATTAACAACATCATTAATAAAAATATTAAACAACTTAGATGTAAAGGAATATACCTTTATGTTACTGTGATAAATAAATAACGAAATAACGTTATTTATTTTTTCTTATAATTTTTGTAAGAAAAAATAGATAATTTATTTTTGAAGAAAAAAAAATTTAAGAAAAATTTAGAATTTTTCTTAAAAAATTCCCTATTATTCTTCTTGTTTTCGGTGTTTGTGTGTTAAATAGCAACGTAGTTGAAGCAAAAGTAATTCATTAAGGATAACTGGAAAGGAATTTTTTGCCATATAGTCTTAAAAAATTGTACTGGATCATGAATGAGTCCAAACAGCTGATAAAGAAAAAATAATGCGAAAAATTGTGTAAGGTAATGATGAATGAAAATGAAGTAAAATGATATATTCAGTTGGAAGAGATGTGACAACGATTATTGCCAAAAAAAAAATCACAAATGAAAATGGGTTGATAAAGAAGTATAATCGCTTTCTTGCAAGGGTTCATTACTGTAAGATACTTTGGTCTAATTTGTAGTGTATTTGCAGTGGTAGTAACTTAGTAAGAGATGAAAAACGTGTCATTGTAGCAAAACAATAGCCCATGACTCTAATAGAATAAATTTTATAATGCGATAGAAAAATCAAAATTATAAGGTCATTCAATTTTCAATTCAGAATCTCTAAAGTTATTATGTAAATTGCAAAAATATTTATGGTGTATAAGTAGCAATTTAATGTTTTGAATTGAAAGTAGAAAAAGTGTCAACAATTTTAAACAAGTTTAAATATATTTGTGTTTTAAGCGACTTGCTCCTTTGTGACTTAAATTAGAAACATTCTTCAATAATGAAATATAAGGTAAATATTATTCAAGGAAAACTTGCGATTAGAAAGCAGCCAACATTTGTTAAAGTAAAATTTGAAAACAAGAAATATACAACTAAATCAGGCACCGATCCTGAAAACCCGAAATACGACGAAGAACTGACAATTGAACCAACATCTGAAGACAGCCAAATTGAGTTCCACTTAAGAGAACCGAGTATTTTTACTCGCTGGGGATGGGGAAAACTTGGGAATAGCAAAAAATTTATCTTAAAAGAACTATGTTTGTCATATGAAAAGGAAATTAAGATCTATAATAAGAACCAGGACATTATAGGTAGTATCTTTGTGACGATTGAAGGTTCTGATGGTAATGAAGTCACCAAACCAGACGAAGATACGATGAGCATGTGCAGTGTTGAGAGTGAAGGTTTTAATGACTATGAAAACAATGTGTTGAACAAAGTCAAGTCACTAGAAGTATCACCGACTAAAACAAGTAATGCGGAAGGAGCTGATCAACCTTCTGGAGATACAACAAATGAAAACGAGGCTGGAGAAGTGTCGGTGCAAAATAATTCTGAAGAAGCACCGCTAATACCAGAATGCACCGATGCTGGGCCTTTATTCAAAGTGGCTGAAACCAAAATAACCCCAGATGAAGAAGCTGATACTAATTCACAATCATCTGAGAAATTTGAGGCTAAAGAACCATCCTTACAAAAAAGATCTGAAGAAACATTACCGATACAGGAAAGCACTGATATTGAGGCTGAATCAGCTGTAATCAAAATATGTCCGGCTGAAACAACTGCAGCTGAGGAAACAACAAAGGAACACGAAACTGGAGAAGAACTACCTTTATCAGAACTACCTGTGCCAGAACCACCTTTATCAGAACTACCTGAACCAGAACCAATTGTACTAGAACCATCAGTGCCAGAACAGCTTGCACCAGAACTACCTCTGTCAGAACCGCCTATGCAAGAATCATCTAAACCAGAAATACCTATACCAGAACCAGCTGCACCAGACTCACCTGCACCAGAAACAACTCTATCAAGACCACCTGTACCAGAACCACCTGCACCAGAACCACCTGTACCAGAACCACCTGTACAAGAACCACCTGTACCAGAGCCACCTGTATCAGAACCGCCTGTACCAGAACTATCTTTACCTGAACCATCTGTTCTAGAACCATCTTTACCTGAACAACCTGTACCAGAACCACTTGCATCAGAAACAAATGTACCAGAATCACCTGTGCCAGAGTCACCTGTACCAGAACCACATATACAGAAACCACCTGTGCCAGAACCAATTGTACTAGAATCGTCAGTACCAGAGCAGTCTGTACCAGAACTACCTCCGTCAGAACCACCTATGCATGTACCATCTGAGCCAGAACTACCTGTACAAGAACCACCTTTACCAGAACCACCTGTACGAGAACCCTCTGTATCAAAACCACCTCTACCAGAACCATCTATTCCAAAACCATCTGTACCTGAACCACCTGTACCTAAACCACCTGTACCAGAACTACATGTACCAGAACCACGTGCACCAGAACCACATGTACCAGAACCACATGTACCAGAACCACGTGCACCAGAACCATCAGTACCAGAACCACCTGTGCCAAAACCATCAGTGCCAGAGCCACCTGTACCAGAAACACCTGTTCCAGAACCACCTGTGCCAGAACCACCTGTACCAGAACCACCTGTACCAAAACCACATATACAGCAACCACCTGTACCAGAACCACCTGTGCCAGAACCACCTGTACCAAAACCACATATACAGCAACCACCTGTACCAGAACCATCAGTACCAGAACCACCTGTCCTAGAACTATCTGCACCAGAACTTCCTCTGTCAGACCTACCTGTGCTAGATCCATATGTGCCAGAAGAAAACTGAATAAATGATTTGTTTTAGTTTGATAATAGAACTTGCGTGATCCTTTCAAAATATTAGAGGCGTATATTGTGAGCTTCTATTGAATGCTAAGAAAATGTCCCAATAAAATACTTATTAGATAGCTACGAGCCTCATCACAATTTCTGTTTCAGTTCCGTTTCAGCTTTATTAGAGTTTCATTTCAGCAAGTAGACTAATAAGAGACTCAAGACACCAAGTGAATTAATGCTTCTAACAGCATTTTCATTTAACATTCAAATCGGTTTATGGTTGACTGTAAACTTTTTCTTATGGAGGCTCACCTTATTATGCTATTCATTTTGTTTACTGTATAGTTAAGTTTGAATATAAGCTGTATAGACTTGTCATTTATTAATTTCAATTTCTTTTTCACAACATAAGTTTTTCAATGAAAAGTTGAGAGCTACATTAAGCCAAAATGAGCAGAAAAAAGTCAAATACTATATCAAACATAAAACTACCCACAAAAAACCTTCAATAAATAAATAATCCCTGAAATTAACAGAAGGATGGGTTGCAGTGGTGGCTATCAACCTCGTAAGGGTTGTAAATAATCCCTAATACATAATCCCTGAAATTAACAGAAGGATGGGTTGCAGTGGTAGCTATCAACCTCGATCAAGTCCCATAAAAAAAATAGCCCATTACTCTTAAAATAGAGTCGGATCGAAACATAAAGTAAACTATTAGAATTGCCTTGTCCGAAACTCTTATAGAAAACTAACAACCCCTTGGCGTGAATAAAAGAGAAAATCGCTTTTCTTTAAAAATGAGAAAAGTAACTGCAAGTACAATATTCTACATTGACGGCATTTTTTTTTCAATTTTCTTCCGCAGCTATCGAGGCACTGGGACCAGAGAGCTGTTTAATAATTAATTTGAAGATTGTCACATCTAGTGTCCAAAAACAACTAGTGTAATAAAAAATATATATTCAACATTAAATATTTTTATGAAAAAGCGGCATTTTTCATGTGTAAAACCTGATGAGTGACGTCATAATCGTAGGTTGTAACCATATATGACGTAATAATAGACTGTATTATTTGTACACGCTTATCTTTAGACAAGATAATATAAAAAATTCACCTTGTCCATGTCCCACTATATAGGAAACTTTCCGTCCCTTGGCTTGAACAGCAAGAAAAATCTATTGGCATAATAACCAAGAAAAGTGGTTTCATCCACGATATTTTGCATCGAAGGATTCTTTTTCCTATTTTTCCTCTGCAGCTAGCGGGGCCCATTTTTTGTTTCCGGGCACGTTAATAGCAAAAACAATATGTTTTGGGGTTCGAAGGTTCCAGAAGAAGTGCTTCAGAGGCCGCTTCATTCCGTTAAATGTACTGCCTGGGAGTTGCGAATATACAACATTCTTCGCTGTCCCATTGTCTGTGCATATAAATAGATTGTCAGGTTTACCGACTCTTGAACATGCAACATATAGTTGTCCATGGGAAAAACAATCCATATTCAGATCTATACCTCATTATTCTAATGATTGCCCTTGAGCTTTGTTGATGTTGATTGCTAATCGAACATTCCCTTTGAACCCATCGTCATTTATTTATCCCCCCTGTGTCCCCCAGCGTCCCCATTGTAGTTGTGTCCCTGTGCCCCGGTCGTCATTTATATTCCGTGTGTTCCAGTCGTCATTTGTGTCCCGGTGTCCCAGTCTGTAGTTTCTCTTTGAGTGTTTCGGTCGTCATTTATATTCCCTGTGTCTCGGCGTCCCGGTCGTCATTTGTGTCCCGGTGTCCCGGTCTGTATATACATTCGTTTTTTTAGTTTTGTTTTTCTCCTTTATTTTTCATTTTTTTCGTTTTTTATTTTTTTTTCTTGTTTAGTTTTTTTTTTTTTTTAGCTTTTTTAGTTTTTTTATTAGTTTTTAGTTTTTTTTTCTTTTTAGTTTGTAGTTTTACCTTTCTTTTAGTTTTTTTAGTTTTTTTTACTTATGTCCTGGTCGTCATTTATACTCCCTGTGTCCCGGTCGTCATTTGTGTCCCGGTGCTTTGTTGATGGTGATTGCTAATCGAACATTCCTTTTGTTCCGGTCGCTTTCTCTTTGAGTGTCGTCATTTATATTCCCTATGTGCCGGTGTCCCGGTCGTCATTTGTGTCCCGATGTCCCGGTCTGTAATTTCGTCAGTTGAAAACATGACGTCAGTCGACACACAAACATGACGTCACCCGACAGACAGACCCACACACACACAGACAACTTATTTTTATATAGATAGATTGTTCCGAGTTTTCATCCGTCACGATGTCTAAGATTGAAAAGGATAAAGTTCAACTGGATGCAAAGTCAATTTAGTCCCTTCTTTCGATACTTCTGTGTTGCTGTTAGATTGTCAGGTTTACCGACTCTTGAACATGCAACATATAATTGTCTATGGGAAAAACAATCCATATTCAGATCTATACCTCATGATTCTAATGATTGCCCTTGAGCTTTGTTGATGGTGATTGCTAATCGAACATTGCCTGTGTCCCCGTCGTCATTTATATATCCCCCCTGTGCCCCCGGCTTCACTGTTGTAGTTGTGTCCCTGAGTCCCGGTCGTCATTTATATTCCCTGTGTCCCGGTCGTCATCCCGGTGTCTCGGTCGTCATTTGTGCCCCAATGTCCCGAGTTTTTAGTTTTTTTAGTTTTTTACCTTTTTTTAGTTTTTTTAGTTTTTTTAGTTTTTTAGCTTTTTTAGTTTTTTTATTAGTTTTTCGTTTTTTTTGTAGTTCTTGCCTTTTTTTAGTTTTTTTAGTTTTTTTTTAGTTTTTTCAGTTTTTTACCTTTTTTTAGTTTTTTTTTAGTTTTTTAGCTTTTTTAGTTTTTTTTTTTAGTTTTTTTTGTAGTTTTTACCTTTTTTAGTTGATTTTCTTCTTTTGTATTAGTGTGAAATAATTCAGACGTCATATGCGGACAAACACGACGTCACTCGACAGACAGACAGACAGACATAACCCACAAACAACTTATTTATATATATATAAATATATATATATATATATATATATATATATATATATATATATATATATACTAGCTGTTGGGGTGGCGCTTCGCGCCACCCCAACACCTAGTTGGTGGGGCGCTTCGCGCCCCCCCAAGCCCCCCCGCGCGCGTAAGTCGTTACGCGCCATATTAGTTACGCGCCATTGTAGTTGTGTCCCTGTGTCCCACCTGTGAATATAGATAGATTTATATATGTGTTTCAAACTACGTAAAAATTGCGAATATACAACATTCTTGGCTTTCCCATTGTCTGTCCATATACAAAGCCGTATGTACTAATAATGACGTCATATGCAAACGCTCTTTTTACAAACAAACAAACATGCATACACACAACTCGTTTTTATATAGATAGATAGATAGATAGATACAATACAAATTAACTACGTAAAACTTGTGAATATACAACAGTCTTCGCTGTCCCATTGTCTGTGCGTATAAATAGATTGTCAGGTTTACCGACCCTCAAAGATGCAACATACAATTGTACATTGGTCAAGCAATCTGTATTAAGATCTATACCGCATTTTTCTAGTGATTGCCCTTGAGCTTTGTTGATGGTGGTTGCAAATGCTAATCGAATTGGGAATTGCAATCTTTTAAATTGAAAAAGCAGATCCGTTGGAATCATGGGAATGCGAGGAATAAGAACAGCCTCACCCTCATAAGGCCCTGTCAAGATTGTGGCATCTATTAGGTTTTCCATTGTTTTTTTTTTACGGCAAGTCGTCATTTATAACTGCATCTCGCAAATGAATGTATTGTTCAGAGCGGAGCTTGGTCTGATTCAGGCGGATATATAGCAAACGTTCTGATTCAATTTTAGCATACATATCCACGACAAATTGATGAAACAATTCACGGCATTTTAAAATATAATTTTCTTCATCCTGCCGAATCATTAGTCTATAGGAATAATAATGCATTGCACTGCATTTCTTATTCATTTCTTTGTTAGTGGCTGGATTCATCAATTTAATATTAAAGTGATAGCCGTCGGCTCCATCCCAAAAAATGATAGGATATTGTAGGGCATCGTAGCATCGATGAGTTTCAGCAATTCTTAACAACTGAGCGTTTCGCTTATGTAGAATAATATCTCGAGGTAAAAACTGATCACCGACCATAACGATTGCCACTTCGTCGATAGTCGGAGCATTGTATCTACGCACATGTTGGCCAGGAGGCGTTTTGTCAGCGGAAATAACAATTTTATGAGTATCAGTAGGCATCAAATCGATGGCTGTTTTGAACAGACGCACTAAATTATTATTTTCGTGGAAAAGATGTTGCAATTGGGAAACGATTGTCCTTTCAACGTTGGGAGAAATTTCGCAACCTGCATTCAATTCAGAATTTCTATCACTGATGAAGTATAATTGTAAAAATTTATGATTCTCGCCTGAGAATGGTAGAAGGGACCCTGCTTTATGATAAATTTGCCCTTTTACTTTGAAAGTAGACATAAATTGATCTGGATTTTCGATTTGGGCTCCAAACGACGTCATTTGGAAACATGAGTTGTATTGTCTGATTTTTGACAAAAAACGCTTAGATTCTGACGTAGTTCCAGTAAGGAAAGTCTTCAATGGCTCTGGTGGTGCAGCCAATAGAGGAAGTTTAACTTTTCCTGAGGCGCAACACATTCCTATTGTTTCACCATTGAATTTCAAGGCCTTGCAATAGGGACAAATTTTAGACATTGTCCCGATTTGAACACATCTACTCAAGCTATAATCATCGACTGGGTTGTACCTGAATGCCAGGCGATAACTTTCAGATTGCTCTGATTCCTCGGCACGCTTTCTTTTCTTACTTTCTCTATCAGCAGCAAGCCTGATTTCTTGCTGTTCTTGTAATTCCTCGGCACGCTTTCTTTTCTTACTTTCTCTATCAGCAGCAAGCCTGATTTCTTGCTGTTCTTGTGATTCCTCGGCACGCTTTCTTTTCTTACTTTCTCTATCAGCAGCAAGCCTGATTTCTTGCTGTTCTTGTAATTCCTCGGCACGCCTTCTTTTTTCACATTCTCTTTTAGCAGCAAGTCTGCTTCTGCGTTGCTCTGGTAGTTCCTCGGCATGCTTTCTGTTCTTTCTTTCTCTATCAGCCTCAAGCCTGTTTCCCTGCTGGTCTTTTGATTCCTCGGCACGCCTTCTTTTTTCACTTTCTCTTTTAGCAGCAAGTCTGCTTCTGCGTTGCTCTGGTAGTTCCTCGGCATGCTTTCTGTTCTTTCTTTCTCTATCAGCCTCAAGCCTGTTTCCCTGCTGGTCTTTTGATTCCTCGGCACGCCTTCTTTTTTCACTTTCTCTTTTAGCAGCAAGTCTGCTTTCGCGTTGCTCTGGTAGTTCCTCGGCACGCTTTCTTTTCTGACTTTCTCTATCAGCAGCAAGTTTTTTGGCATAGACTCTTTGAGCATCTCCATCAGTCATTGTAAACTTAAACATTAATAGATTTCTACGCGAACATATGTCTTATATAACTTGAATGACGTCACCTTCAAAGCAAAAATGACGGCAACTAATTTCATGACGTCAGCCGAAACATGACGTCACCTGATCCATAGATCCACAGATCCACAGACAGACAGACAGTTTATTTTTATATATATAGAAGATATATATATATATATATATATATATATATATATATATATATATCTATATATATAAAAATAAGTTGTCTGTCTGTCTGTGGATGGATCAGGTGACGTCATGTTTGTTCGCATATGACGTCTGAATTATTTCACACTAATACAAAAGAAGAAAAAAACTAAAAAAGGTAAAAACTACAAAAAAAACTAAAAAGAAAAAAAAACTAAAAAAGCTAAAAAACTAAAAAAAACTAAAAACAGGTAAAAATCTAATAACTAAAAAAAAACTGAAAAAAATAAAAAAAAGGCAAAAACTACAAAAAAAATAAAAACTAATAAAAAAACTAAAAAAGCTAAAAAACTAAAAAAACTAAAAAAAACTAAAAAAAGGTAAAAAACTAAAAAAAAACTAAAAACTAAAAAAGAAAAAAACTAAAAAAAAGGAAAAAACTGAAAAATAAAAGAGAAAAAGAAAACTAAAAAAATATGAATAAATATACATAAAAATAAGTTGTTTGTGGGTTATGTCTGTCTGTCTGTCTGTCGAGTGACGTCGTGTTTGTCCGCATATGACGTCTGAATTATTTCACACTAATACAAAAGAAGAAAAAAAACTAAAAAAGGTAAAAACTACAAAAAAAACTAAAAAGAAAAAAAACTAAAAAAGCTAAAAAACTAAAAAAAACTAAAAAAAGGTAAAAAACTAAAAACAAAAAAAAACTGAAAAAACTAAAAAAAGGCAAAAACTAAAAAAAAACTAAAAACTAATAAAAAAACTAAAAAAGCTAAAAAACTAAAAAAACTAAAAAAACTAAAAAAAGGTAAAAAACAAAAAAAAACTAAAAACTAAAAAAAAAAAACTAAAAAAAAGGAAAAAACTGAAAAATAAGAGAAAAAGAAAACTAAAAAAATATTAATAAATATAAAAAATATAAATATAAATATAATATAAATTAGCAATCAACAAAGCACCGAGACACAAATGACGACCGGGACACAGGGAGTATAAATGACGACCAGGACATAAGAAAAAAAAAAACTAAAAAAACTAAAAAAATGGTAAAAACTACAAAAAAACTAAAAACTAATAAAAAAACTAAAAAATCTAAAAATCTAAATAAACTAAAAAAGAAAAAAAAGAAAAAAGGAAAAAAATAAAGGAGAAAAACAAAACTAAAAAACGAATGTATATACAGACCGGGACACCGGGATACAAATGACGACCGGGACACAGGGAATATAAATGACGACCGGGACACAGGGACACAACTACAATGGGGACGCCGGGGGGCACGGGGGGATATAAATGACGACCGGGACACCGGGACACAAGGAATATAAATGACGCCCGGGACACTCAAAGAGAAATCACAGACTGGAACACCGGGACACAAATGACGACCGGGACACAGGGAATATAAATGACGACCGGGACACAGGGACATAACTACAAAGGGGACGCCGGGGTGCACAGGGGGGTATATAAATGACGATTGCGACTCAGGGAATGGTCGATTAGCAATCACCATCAACAAAGCTCAAGGGCAATCATTAGAATCATGAGGTATAGATCTGAATACGGATTGTTTTCCCATGGACCATTATATGTTGCATGTTCAAGAGTCGGTAAACCTGACAATCTATTTACATGCACAGACAATGGGACAGCAAAGAATGTTGTATATTCGCAAGTTTTACGCAGTTAAAAACATATATATATATATATATATATATATATATATATATATATATATATATATATATATATATATATATATATATATATATATATATATATATATATATATATATATATATATATATATATATATATATATAATCTATATTCACAGGTGGGACATAGGGACACAACTACAATGGCGCGTAACTAATATGGCGCGTAACGACTTACGCGCGCGGGGGGGCTTGGGGGGGGCGCGAAGCGCCCCCACCAACTAGGTGTTGGGGTGGCGCGAAGCGCCACCCCAACAGCTAGTATATATATATATATATATATATATATACTAGCTGTTGGGGTGGCGCTTCACGCCACCAAAACACCTAGTTGGTGGGGCGCTTCGCGCCCCCCCAAGCCCGCCCGCGCGCGTAAGTCGTTACGCG
Organism: Artemia franciscana; assembly: GCF_032884065.1. NCBI lineage: Eukaryota > Metazoa > Arthropoda > Branchiopoda > Anostraca > Artemiidae > Artemia > Artemia franciscana. The sequence goes on from NC_088865.1 coordinate 7,069,605, forward strand.
CCATTGTAGTTGTGTCCCTGTGTCCCACCTGTGAATATAGATAGATTTATATATGTGTTTCAAACTACATAAAACTTGCGAATATACAACATTCTTGGCTTTCCCACTACTGGGAGCTTTCTGTTTCCAATTGCCAGCAATTGATCTGAAAATGTTTGACCAGAGTCATCGTTTTGCAATCGGACACGCATATTTGTAGTTAATTTTAATATTTTTACGTGTGCCCATAAATTATAATTTTTCAGGCAAGCATTCATTTCGTCTGGCTTTCCCATTGTCTGTGCATATACAAAGCCGTATGTACTAATAATGACGTCATATGCAAACGCTCTTTTTACAAACAAACAAACATGCATACACACAACTCGTTTTTATATAGATAGATAGATAGATAGATACAATGCAAATTAACTGCGTAAAACATGCGAATATACAACATTCTTCGCTGTCCAATTGTCGCTGCATATAAATAGATTGTCAGGTTTACCGACCCTCGAACATGCAACGTACAATTGTCCATGGGAAAAACAATCAGTATTAAGATCTATACCACATTTTTCTAATGATTGACCTTGAGCTTTGTTACTGGTGATTGCAAATGCTAATCGAATTGGGAATTGCAATCTTTTAAATTGAAAAGGCAGATCCGTTGGAATCATGGGAATGCGAGGAATAAGAACAGTCTCACCCTCAAAAGGCCCTGTCAAGATTGTGGCCTCTATTAGGTTTTCCATTGTTTTTTTTTTACGGCAAGTCGCGTGCCATTGCAAAGCTTTGGTGGGTTGATATTTCTTAAAAGTATTATTGGTACACCTATTTTTAGTTGTAGCACGTGTGGTGGAAACCCTGAAAGATCTATGGAATTTAAAAATTCAGATGGATAAATTAACCGCTTCATTTGGTTCCAAAACTGTGTCGACTGACTTGTAAAGGACTGCCTGGTCTCGAATCTTGGTCAAAACAATATTGTTGATTTCGTGGACGTCTATATTTTTGGGTGCGAGAATCGCTCTTTCACTTAGCCATTTATTATTTTTATAATTTTTTAGAATATTCGGAAATACTTTTTCAATCAATTCATTTTTGGACGTCACTAAATAACAGAAATCAGCAGGTAGTTGTATACGTCCTGAAATTGAGTCTACTGGGAGCTTTCCGTTTTCAATTGCCAGCAATATATCTGAAAATGTTTAACCAGAGTCATCGTTTTGCAATCGGACACGCATATTTGTAGTTAATTTTAATATTTTTACGTGTGCCCATAAATTAGAATTTTTCAGGCAAGCATTCATTTCGTCTGCAGGAGGTGATCTAGGTATTATAGGTAATGTTTGCCTGAAATCTCCCGCAAGCAGTATTAATGTGCTGCCAAAGGGTTTCGACTTCCCTCTCAAATCTTTCAAGCATTGATCCAGAGCCTCGAGCGATTTTTTGTGTGCCATTGTGCACTCATCCCAAATAATAAGTTTGCATTGCTGCAATACTTTACCCATCCCAGATGATTTGGAAATATTGCACGTGGGAGTTTCTGTAGAATGCAAATTCAGAGGCAATTTCAAAGCGGAATGAGCAGTTCTTCCACCAGGCAGCAATGTTGCGGCTATTCCGGACGACGCAATTGCCAACGCTATATCATTTTTGATCGAATTGATGCCAGAATCAGTTTTATCACAAACGTTTTACCAGTACCTCTTGGCGCATCCAAAAAGAAAATTTCTCCAACGTTGTTATCGACACAATTCATTATCGTATCATAAATGTCTTTTTGTTCCGACATTAACTTGGAAATGTTATTTTATACATACGACAATCACTCGTACTGTAACTTTGTTCACGATCCAATTCTACACATGTCGAAACAGCAGCGATACGGTTAGGTGAAGGCATTCCCAATTCTTGAAGAGGTTTGTTTGCCATACGTACGCACAAATCTTCTATAATAACTAAAGTGTAGTTATAAATTTCTGATGTAAAATCAAAAGTCATATCTGACGTCTCTAACTGTTTTCGATGGAGTATATCTTCGGACATTTTTGACTTATATTTTTCCCATAACTCTGTAGGAGCTGATGGAGAGCAAGTTGTTAAAATGATGCCAAACAATGCACGAATTTGACTCGGGGTTGACGTTTCGCACGCGTCATTGATGCAGTTATCCCAGTATTGGTCATTCTCCAGTAAATTCAGAGCTTGGCATGCACTACGGCAAGTGTCATGTATAGTACCGTTTACAGTTCTCAAATACTCAAAGGATGTCGGGTACATTCACCAAAAGCAGGCGTAGAAAGAAGCATTCATGTTGATTGGGGTGAACGGTGTAGAGTCTTCCTATCGTGGTATCTTTCAAGATGGTAGGTTGGTCGTCGACTGACTTACCCTGTTTTCGACGTTCAAATACTTTATTTTTAGTATTCCTCGTGTAATACGAAGGCACTTCAGTATACAGCAGTTTTTTTGCAAAAGAATCATTTTTGCAAAGCGAAAAAAAAGCTGTTAATTTTTTATCCGGTGGATTCAGGGCTCTTTGTTGCACGTTGGTTTCCGAGAAAAAAACACGTTGACCATTCTGTAAATATACCGCTAAGTGAACAACAGCTGGACTACGTTCATTTATCGGAAATGAAAGAATTCGCCAAACAGCTTCATTACTGCTTATGAATCTTCCAGCCTGATATTGTACGATTTCGTCGAAATCTTTGATTTCGGGCTGCAAGCCAAAAACTGCCATGTCACTGCCTTTGTTGACGTATTTACATATGTATTTGATTGCCTTTACGGAGTTACAGTATTCAACGTTTATGTGTGCATTAAATGTTTTTGATAATAATGGGGAATATGGAACAACCCACTGGTTATCTACTTCGATGGTGGTACCGTTACGCTTCTTTATTATTGCTGTTTTACCGCCATCTTCAGTAGATCTTCTTCTATATTGTGGGTAACCATCATTGCCAGTAATTGTGTTTGATACTAAAAGTCGAGGATATTGCTTTGTGCACCTTCCTTTGGCCATGCATGGTGAATTTTCGTTCAGTGCACCGCAAGGTCAATGTATCATATTTTTTACAATAATATCATGTAACCCCTTATCGACATTTTTATCAGGTATTTCAGCGGAAATCACATCATCAATTTCGTTCGAAGTAATTTTTTTATGTAGCCAGATTAGTATATGTGCGTGTGGCAAACTCGTTTTTGCCATTTCACTGAGTACACCTAGCATCGCACTGACCCAAACACTTCAAGTTTTACTATGTAGTTTATCAGTGATTTCAGCTTTTGCCGGAAGACACGAGCCGTAATGTCAGGCCTATGAACCGCCGATTGTTGTTGAAGTAAAAGCTGCAGTATCTCGTCCCAAGATTGATTACATGTAAGTGTAATAAATAAATCTGGACGACCATAGAGACGAACATACGTAATAGCATCTTGAGCATATTCATGCATATGACTGGGACTGCCAGCATATGACGAAGGTAAAATTGTTAATCTTCCAACGTTTGTGGTATTACCGTCATTTATAACTGCATCTGGCAAATGAATGTATTGTTCAGAGCGGAGCTTGGTCTGATTCAGGCGGATATATAGCAAACGTTCTGATTCAATTTTAGCATACATATCAACGACAAATTGGTGAAACAATTCACGGCATTTTAAAATATAATTTTCTTCATCCTGCCGAATCATTAGTCTATAGGAATAATAATGCATTGCACTGCGTTTCTTATTCATTTCTTTGTTAGTGGCTGGATTCATCAATTTAATATTAAAGTGATAGCCTTCGGCTCCATCCCAAAAAATGATAGGATATTGTAGGGCATCGTAGCATCGATGAGTTTCAGCAATTCTTAACAACTGAGCGTTTCGCTTATGAAGAATAATATCTCGAGGTAAAAATTGATCACCGACCATAACGATTGCCACTTCGTCGATAGTTGGAGCATTGTATCTACGCACATGTTGGCCAGGAGGCGTTTTGTCAGCGGAAATAACAATTTTATGCGTATCAGTAGGCAGCAAATCGATGGCTGTTTTGAACAACCGCACTAAATTATTATTTTCGTGGAAAAGATGTTGCAATTGGGAAACGATTGTCCTTTCAACGTTAGGAGAAATTTCGCAACGTGCATTCAATTCAGAATTTCTTTCACTGATGAAGTACAATTGTAAAAATTTATGATTCTCGCCTGAGAATGGTAGAACGGACCCTGCTCTTTGATAAATTTGCCCTTTTACTTTGAAAGTAGACATAAATTGATCTGGATTCTCGATTTGGGCTCCAAACGACGTCATTTGGAAACATGAGTTGTATTTTCTGATTTGTGACAAAAAACGCTTAGATTCTGACGTAGTTCCAGTAAGGAAAGTCTTCAATGGCTCTGGTGGTGCAGCCAATAGAGGAAGTTTAACTTTTCCTGAGGCGCAACACATTCCCATTGTTTCACCATTGAATTTCAAGGCCTTGCAATAGGGACAAATTTTAGACATTGTCCCGATTTGAACACATCTACTCAAGCTATAATCATCGACTGGGCTGTACCTGAATGCGAAGCGATAACTTTCAGGTTGCTCTGATTCCTCGGTACGCTTTCTTTTCTTACTTTCTCTATCAGCAGCAAGCCTGATTTCTTGCTGTTCTTGTGATTCCTCGGCACGCTTTCTTTTCTTACTTTTTCTATCAGCAGCAAGCCTGATTTCTTGCTGTTTTTGTGATTCCTCGGCACGCCTTCTTTTTTCACTTTCTCTTTTAGCAGCAAGTCTGCTTTCGCGTTGCTCTGGTAGTTCCTCGGCACGCTTTCTGTTCTTTCTTTCTCTATCAGCCTCAAGCCTGTTTCCTTGCTGTTCTTTTGATTCCTCGGCACGCTTTCTTTTCTGACTTTCTCTATCAGCAGCAAGTTTTTTGGCATAGACTCTTTGAGCATCTTCATCGGCTTTTGCCATTGTAAGTTCATCAGTCATTTTAAACTTAAACATTAATAGATTTCTACGTGAAATATGTCTTAAATATCTTTAATGACGTCACCGTCATAGCAAAATTGACGACAACTAACTTTATGACGTCAGTCGACACAGAAACATGACGTCACCTGACAGACACACAGACAGACAACTTATTTATATATATATACTAGCTGTTGGGGTGGCGCTTCGCGCCACCCCAACACCTAGTTGGTGGGGCGCTTCGCGCCCCCCAAGCCCCCCCGCGCGCGTAAGTCGTTACACGCCATATTAGTTACGCGCCATTGTAGTTGTGTCCCTGTGTCCCACCTGTGAATATAGATAGATTTATATATGTGTTTCAAACTACGTAAAAATTGCGAATATACAACATTCTTGGCTTTCCCATTGTCTGTGCATATACAAAGCCGTATGTACTAATAATGACGTCATATGCAAACGCTCTTTTTACAAACAAACAAACATGCATACACACAACTCGTTTTTATATAGATAGATAGATAGATAGATACAATACAAAATAACTGCGTAAAACTTGCGAATATACAACATTCTTCGCTGTCCAATTGTCGCTGCATATAAATTGATTGTCAGGTTTACCGACCCTCGAACATGCAACGTACAATTATCCATGGGAAAGACAATCAGTCTTAAGATCTATACCACATTTTTCTAATGATTGACCTTGAGCTTTGTTAATGGTGATTGCAAATGCTAATCGAATTGGGAATTGCAATCTTTTAAATTGAAAAGGCAGATCCGTTGGAATCATGGGAATGCGAGGAATAAGAACAGCCTCACCCTCAAAAGGCCCTGTCAAGATTGTGGCCTCTATTAGGTTTTCCATTGTTTTTTTTTACGGCAAGTCGCGTGCCATTGCAAAGCTTTGGTGGGTTTATATTTCTTAAAAGTATTATTGATACGCCTATTTTTAGCTGTAGCACGTGTGGTGGAAACCCTGAAAGATCTATGGAATTTAAAAATTCAGATGGATAATTAACTGCTTCATTTGGTTCCAAAACTGTGTCGACTGATTTGTAAAGGACTGCCTGGTCTCGAATCTTGGTCAAAACAATATTGTTGATTTCGTGGACGTCTATATTTTTGGGTGCGAGAATCGCTCTTTCACTTAGCCATTTATTATTTTTATAATTTTTTAGAATTTTCGGAAATGCTTTTTCAATCAATTCATTTTTGGACGTCACTAAATTACAGAAATCAGCAGGTAGTTGTATACGTCCTGAAATTGAGTCTACTGGGAGCTTTCCGTTTCCAATTGCCAGCAATTGATCTGAAAATGTTTGACCAGAGTCATCGTTTTGCAATCGGACACGCATATTTGTAGTTAATTTTAATATTTTTATGTGAGCCCATAAATTAGAAATTTTCAGGCAAGCATTCATTTCGTCTGCAGGAGTTGATCTAGGTATTATAGATAATGTTTGCCTGAAATCTCCCGCAAGCAATATTAATGTGCTGCCAAAGGGTTTCGACTTCCCTCTCAAATCTTTCAAGCATTGATCCAGAGCCTCGAGCGATTTTTTGTGTGCCATTGTGCACTCATCCCAAATAATAAGTTTGCATTGATGCAATACTTTACCCATCCCAGATGATTTGGAAATATTGCACGTGGGAGTTTCTGTAGAATGCAAATTCAGAGGCAATTTCAAAGCGGAATGAGCAGTTCTTCCACCAGGCAGCAATGTTGCGGCTATTCCGTACGACGCAATTGCCAACGCTATATCATTTTTTGATCGAATTGATGCCAGAATCAGTTTTATCACAAACGTTTTACCAGTACCTCCTGGCCCATCCAAAAAGAAAATTTCTCCAACTTTGTTATCGACACAATGCATTATCGTATCATAAGTGTCTTTTTGTTCCGACGTTAACTTGGAAATGTTATTTTGTACATACAACAATAGATCACTCGTACTGTAACTTTGTTCACGATCCAATTCTACACATGTCGAAACAGCAACGATACGGTTAGGTGAAGGCATTCCCAAATCCTGAAGAGGTTTGTTTGCCATACGTACGCACAAATCTTCTATAATAACTAAAGTGTAGTTATAAATTTCTGATGTAAAATCAAAAGTCATATCTGACGTCTCTAACTATTTTCGATGGAGTATATCTTCGGACATTTTTGACTTATATTTTTCCCATAACTCTGTAGGAGCTGATGGAGAGCAAACTGTTAAAATGACGCCAAACAATGCACGAATTTGACTTGGGGTTGACGTTTCGCACGCGTTATTGATGCAGTTATCCCAGTGTTGGTCATTCTCCAATAAATTCAGAGTTTGGTATGCACTACGGTAAGTGTCATGTATAGTACCGTTTACAGTTCTCAAATACTCAAAGGATGTCGGACCGGGTACATTCACCAAAAGCAGGCGTAGAAAGAAGCATTCATGTTGATTGGGGTGAACGGTGTAGAGTTTTCCTATCGTGGTATCTTTGAAGATGGTAGGTTGGCCGTCGACTGACTTACCCTGTTTTCGACGTTCAAATACTTTATTTTTAGTATTCCACGTGTAATACGAAGGCACTTCAGTATACATCAGTTTTTTTTGCAAAAGAATCATTTTTGCAAAAAAAAAAGTGAAAAAAAAAGCTGTTAATGTTGTATCCGGTGGATTCAGGGCTCTTTGTTGCACGTTGGTTTCCGTGAAATAAACACGTTGACGATTCTGTAAATGTACCGCTAAGTGAACAACAGCTGGACTACGTTCATGTATCGGAAATGAAATAATTCGCCAAACAGCTTCATTACTGCTTATGTATCTTCCAGCCTGATATTGTACGATTTCGTCGAAATCTTTGATTTCGGGCTGCAAGCCAAAAACTGCCATGTCACTGCCTTTGTTGACGTATTTACATATGTATTTGATTGCCTTTACGGAGTTACAGTATTCAACGTTTATGTGTGCATTAAATGTTTTTGATAATAATGGGGAATATGGAACAAACCAATGGTTATCTACTTCGATGGTGGTACCGTTACGCTTCTTTATTATTGCTGTTTTACCGCCATCTTCAGTAGATCTTCTTCTATATTGTGGGTAACCATCATTGCCAGTAATTATGTTTGATACTAAAAGTCGAGGATATTGCTTTGTGCACCTTCCTTTGGCCATGCATGGTGAATTTTCGTTCAGTGCACCGCAAGGTCCATGTATCATATTTTTTACAATAATATCATGTAACCCCTTATCGACATTTTTATCAGGTATTTCAGCGGAAATCACATCATCAATTTCGTTCGAAGTAATTTTTTATGTAGCCAGATTAGTATATGTGCGTGTGGCAAACCTCGTTTTTGCCATTCCACTGAGTACATCCAGCATCGCACTGACCCAAACACTTCAAGTTTTACTATGTAGTTTATCAGTGATTTCAACTTTTGCCGGAAAACACGGGCCGTAATGTCATGCCTATGAACCGCCGATTGTCCTTGAAGTAAAAGCTGCAGTATCTCGTCCCAAGATTGATTACATGTAAATGTAATAAATAAATCTGGACGACCATAGAGACGAACATACGCAATAGCATCTTGAGCATATTCATGCATATGACGGGGACTGCCAGCATATGACGAAGGTAAAATTGTTAATCTTCCAACGTTTGTGGTATTACCGTCATTTATAACTGCATCTCGCAAATGAATGTATTGTTCAGAGCGGAGCTTGGTCTGATTCAGGCGGATATATAGCAAACGTTATGATTCAATTTTAGCATACATATCATTGACAAATTGGTGAAACAATTCACGGCATTTTAAAATATAATTTTCTTCATCCTGCCGAATCATTAGTCTATAGGAATAATAATGCATTGCACTGCATTTCTTATTCATTGCTTTGCAGTACCAGAACCACCTATGCCAAAACCATCAGTGCCAGAGCCACCTGTACCAGAAACACCTGTTCCAGAACCACCTGTGCCAGAACCACCTGTACCAGAACCACCTGTACCAAAACCACATATACAGCAACCACCTGTACCAGAACCACCTGTGCCAGAACCACCTGTACCAAAACCACATATACAGCAACCACCTGTACCAGAACCATCACTACCAGAACCACCTGTCCTAGAACTATCTGCACCAGAACTTCCTCTGTCAGACCTACCTGTGCTAGATCCATATGTGCTAGAAGAAAACTGTATAAATGATTTGTTTTAGTTTGATAATAGAACTTGCGTGATCCTTTCAAAATATTAGAGGCGTATATTGTGAGCTTCTATTGAATGCTAAGAAAATGTCCCAATAAGATACTTATTAGATAGCTACGAGCCTCATCACAATTTCTGTTTCAGTTCCGTTTCAGCTTTATTTGAGTTTCATTTCAGCAAGTAGACTAATAAGAGACTTAAGACACCAAGTGAATTAATACTTCTAACAGCATTTTCTTTTAACATTCAAATCGGTTTATGGTTGACTGTAAACTTTTTCTTATGGAGGCTCACCTTATTATGCTATTCATTTTGTTTACTGTATAGGTAAGTTTGAATATAAGCTGTATAGACTTGTCATTTATTAATTTCAATTTCTTTTTCACAACATAAGTTTTTCGATGAAAAGTTGAGAGCTACATTAAGCCAAAATGAGCAGAAAAAAGTCAAATACTATATCAAACATAAAACTACCGACAAAAAACCTTCAATAAATAAATAATCCCTGAAATTAACAGAAGGATGGGTTGCAGTGGCAGCTATCAACCTCGATCAAGTCCCATAAAAAAAAATAGCCCATTACTCTTAGAATAGAGTCGGATCGAAACATAAAGTAAACTATTAGAATTGCCTTGTCCGAAACTCTTATAGAAAACTAACAACCCCTTGGCTTGAATAAAAGAGAAAATCGCTTTTCTTTAAAAATGAGAAAAGTAACTGCAAGTACAATATTCTACATTGACGGCATTTTTTTTTTCAATTTTCTTCCGCAGCTATCGAGGCACTGGGACCAGAGAGCTGTTTAATAATTAATTTGAAGATTGTCACATCTAGTGTCCAAAAACAACTAGTGTAATAAAAAATATATATTAGACATTACATATTTTTATGAAAAAGCGGCATTTTTCATGTGTAAAACCTGATGAGTGACGTCATAATCGTAGGTTGTAACCATATATGACGTAATAATAGACTGTATTATTTGTACACGCTTATCTTTTGACAAGATAATATAAAAAATTAGCCTTGTCCATGTCCCCTATATAGGAAACTTTCCGTCCCTTGGCTTGAACAGCAAGAAAAATCTATTGGCATAATAACCAAGAAAAGTTGTTTCATCCACGATATTTTGCATCGAAGGATTCTTTTTCCTATTTTTCCTCTGTAGCTAGCGGGGCACATTTTTTGTTTCCGGGCACGTTAATAACAAAAACAATATATTTTGGGGTTCGAAGGTTCCAGAAGAAGTGCTTCAGAGGCCGCTTCATTCCGTTAAATGTACTGCCTGGGAGGCCGTGAGCAAGCACGGGATGTAAAAAACTAAAAAAAAAACTAAAAAGAAAAAACACTCAAAGATAAATTACAGACCGGGACACAAATGACGACCGACACAAAGGGAATATAAATGACGACCGGGACGCAGGGAAACAACTACAACGGGGACGCCGTGGGCACAGGCGGGATATATAATTGACGACTGAGACACACGGATTGTTTCAAACTGGGACACTAGGACACAAATGACGACCGGGACACAGGGAATATAAATGCTATTTATATGCACAGACAATGGGACAGCGAAGAATGTTGTATATTCGCATGTTTTACGTAGTTAAAAATATATATTTACTAGGTGTTGGGGTGGCGCGAAGCGAGTTGTGTGTATGCATGTTTGTTTGTTTGTAAAAAGAGCGTTTGCATATGACGTCATTATTAGTACATAAGGCTTTGTATATGCACAGACATATAAATATAAATGCTATTTATATGCAAAGACAATGGGCCAGCATTCGCGCCCCCCAAGCCCCCCCGCGCGCGTAAGTCGTTACGCGCCTTATTAGTTACGCGCCATTGTAGCTGTGTCCCTGTGTCCCACCTGTGAATAGAGATAGATATAAATATATATTTTTAACTACGTAAAACATGCGAATATACAACATTCTTCGCTGTCCCATTGTCTGTGCATATAAATAGCATTTATATTTATATGTCTGTGCATATACAAAGCCTTATGTACTAATAATGACGACATATGCAAACGCTCTTTTTACAAACAAACAAACATGCATACACACAACTCGCTTCGCGCCACCCAAACACCTAGTTGGTGGGGCACTTCGCCCCCCCCAAGCCCCCCCGCGCGCCTAAGTTGTTACGCGCCATATTAGTTACGCGTCATTGTAGCTGTGTCCCACCTGTGAATAGAGATATATATAAATATATATTTTTAACTACGTAAAACATGCGAATATACAACATTCTTCGCTGTCCCATTGTCTGTGCATATAAATAGCATTTATATTCCCTGTGTCCCGGTCGTCATTTGTGTCCTAGTGTCCCAGTTTGTATTTTCTCTTTGAGTGTCCCGGTCGTCATTTATATTCCCTGTGTCCCAGTGTCCCGGTTGTCATTTGTGTCCCGGTCTGTAATTTCTATTCAAACAATCCCTGTGTCTCAGTCGTCAATTATATATCCCGCCTGTGCCCCCGGCGTCCCCGTTGTAGTTGTTTCCCTGCGTCCCGGTCGTCATTTATATTCCCGGTCGTGATTTGTGTCCGGGTGTCCCAGTCTGTAATTTTTCTTTGAGGTTCCTGGTCGTCATTTATATTCCCTCTGTGTCGGTCGTCATTTGTGTCCCGGTCTGTAATTTATCTTTGAGTGTTTTTTCTTTTTAGTTTTTTTTAGTTTTTTACATTTTTTCAGTTTTTTTTCTTCTTTATTTTTCAGCGTCACTATGAAGTACATATCGCCGAACCTTTGTTTTTTAACTTAAATCTGGTAGGCATTGATGACCTTATCCAAGTCAAAATCCCAAACCCAATCATCATCGCTATCATTTTCAGTTTTGATATGTTTTGACTCTCGCTTTCCAGCTGGATTTTCATCTAACTGCGCGGTTTTGCGTTCTTTAGCCGCAAGCCTGTTTTCTTGCTGTTCTTGTGATTCCTCGGCACGCTTTTTTTTCTTACTTTCTCTAACAGCAGCAAGTTTTTTGGCATAGACTCTTTGAGCAGCTTCCTCGGCTGTTGCCATTGTAGGTTCTTCAGTCATTTTACAATTAAACATTTTTCCGTGAACGCATGTCTTAAATACCAGTAATGACGTCACCGTCATAGCAAAAATGACGACAACTAACTTCATGACGTCAGTCGTCCGGTCTGTAATTTATCTTTGAGTGTTTTTTCTTTTTAGTTTTTTTAGTTTTTTACATTTTTTCAGTTTTTTTCTTCTTTATTTTTCAGCGTCACTATGAAGTACATATCGGCGAACCTTTGTTTTTTAACTTAAATCTGGTAAGCATTGATGACCTTATCCAAGTCAAAATCCCAAACCCAATCATCATCGCTATCATTTTCAGTTTTGATATGTTTTGACTCTCGCTTTCAAGGTGGATTTTCATCTAAATGCGCGGTTTTGCGTTCTTTAGCCGCAAGCCTGTTTTCTTGCTGTTCTTGTGATTCCTCGACACGCTTTCTTTTCTTACTTTCTCTAACAGCAGCAAGTTTTTTGGCATAGACTCTTTGAGCAGCTTCCTCGGCTGTTGCCATTGTAGGTTCTTCAGTCATTTTACAATTAAACATTTTTCCGTGAACGCATGTCTTAAATACCAGTAATGACGTCACCGTCATAGCAAAAATGACGACAACTAACTTCATGACGTCAGTCGACACAGAAACATGACGTCACCTGACAGACAGACACACAGACAGACAACTTATTTTTATATATATAGATATATATATACTTATATATACATATATATATATATATATATATATATATATATATATATATATATATATATATATATATATATATATATATATATATATATATATATATATATATATATATATATATATATATATATATATATATATATATATATATATATATATATATATATATATATATATATATATATACATATATATATATATATATATATATATATATATATATATATATATATATATATATATATATATATATATTTATGTTTTTAACTACGTAAAACTATCGAATATACAACATTGTTCGCTGTCCCATTGTCTGTACATATAAATATATTGTCAGGTTTACCGACTCTTGAACATGCAACATATAATTGTCCATGGGAAAAACAATCCGTATTCAGATCTATACCTCATTATTCTAATGATTGCCCTTGAGCTTTGTTGATGGTGATTGCTAATCAAACATTCCTTGTGTCCCCAAGCCCCCCCCCCTCTGCACGCGTAAGTCGTTACGCGCCATATTAGCTACGCGCCTTTGTAGTTGTGTCCCTGAGTCCCACCTGTGAATATAGATAGATAAAATAACGCTTTACCAACTCAGCTTCTTCGGCTTGAATACATTCGTTTTTGAATTGTTCAATCCTTATAATGACGTCAGACGACAGACAGACTATTTTTTTATTTATTTTTTATTTTTTTTAGTTTTTTACCTTTTTTTAGTTTTTTTAGTTTTTTTAGTTTTTTAGCTTTTTTACTTTTTTTATTAGTTTTTATTTTTTTTTGTAGTTTTTTGCCTTTTTTTTAGTTTTTTCAGTTTTTTTTTAGTTTTTTATTGGTTTTTACCTTTATTTTAGCTTATTTTTCAGTTTTTTTCCTTTTTTTTAGTTTTTTTTAGTTTTTAGTTTTTTTAGTTTTTTACCTTTTTTTAGTTTTTTTAGTTTTTTTAGTTTTTTAGCTTTTTTATTTTTTTTATTAGTTTTTAGTTTTTTTTGTAGTTTTTGCCTTTTTTTAGTTTTTTTAGTTTTTTAGCTTTTTTATTAGTTTTTAGTTTTTTTTTGTAGTTTTTGCCTTTTTTTAGTTTTTTTCTTTTTAGTTTTTTTGTAGTTTTTACCTTCTTTTTAGTTTTGTTAGTTTTTTTTTTTACTTATGTCCTGGTCGTCATTTATACTCCCTGTGTCCCGGTGCTTTGTTGATTGCTAATCGAACATTCCTTTTGTCCTGGTCGCTTTCTCTTTGAGTGTCGTCATTTATTTTTTTCTTTTTTAGTTCTTTTAGTTTTTACCTTTTTTAGTTTTTTTTAGTTTTTTAGATGAAATTTTTTTGTAGTTTTTTCCTTTTTTTCTTTTTAGTTTTTTATTGGTTTTTACCTTTATTTTAGCTTATTTTTCAGTTTTTTCCTTTTTTTTAGTTTTTTTTTATTTTTTATTTTTTTTAGTTTTTTACCTTTTTTAGTTTTTTTAGTTTTTTTAGTTTTTTAGCTTTTTTACTTTTTTTATTAGTTTTTAGTTTTTTTTTGTAGTTTTTGCCTTTTTTTAGTTTTTTCAGTTTTTTTTTTGGTTTTTTATTGGTTTTTACCTTTATTTTAGCTTATTTTTCAGTTTTTTCCTTTTTTTTAGTTTTTTTTAGTTTTTAGTTTTTTTAGTTTTTTACCTTTTTTTAGTTTTTTTAGTTTTTTAGCTTTTTTATTTTTTTTATTAGTTTTTAGTTTTTTTTGTAGTTTTTGCCTTTTTTTAGTTTTTTTAGTTTTTTAGCTTTTTTTATTAGTTTTTAGTTTTTTTTGTAGTTTTTGCCTTTTTTTAGTTTTTTTCTTTTTAGTTTTTTTGTAGTTTTTACCTTCTTTTTAGTTTTGTTAGTTTTTTTTTTTACTTATGTCCTGGTCGTCATTTATACTCCCTGTGTCCCGGTGCTTTGTTGATTGCTAATCGAACATTCCTTTTGTCCTGGTCGCTTTCTCTTTGAGTGTCGTCATTTATTTTTTTCTTTTTTAGTTCTTTTAGTTTTTACCTTTTTTAGTTTTTTTTAGTTTTTTAGATGAAATTTTTTTGTAGTTTTTTCCTTTTTTTCTTTTTAGTTTTTTATTGGTTTTTACCTTTATTTTAGCTTATTTTTCAGTTTTTTCCTTTTTTTTAGTTTTTTTTTATTTTTTATTTTTTTTAGTTTTTTACCTTTTTTAGTTTTTTTAGTTTTTTTAGTTTTTTAGCTTTTTTACTTTTTTTATTAGTTTTTAGTTTTTTTTTGTAGTTTTTGCCTTTTTTTAGTTTTTTCAGTTTTTTTTTTGGTTTTTTATTGGTTTTTACCTTTATTTTAGCTTATTTTTCAGTTTTTTCCTTTTTTTTAGTTTTTTTTAGTTTTTAGTTTTTTTAGTTTTTTACCTTTTTTTAGTTTTTTTAGTTTTTTAGCTTTTTTATTTTTTTTATTAGTTTTTAGTTTTTTTTGTAGTTTTTGCCTTTTTTTAGTTTTTTTAGTTTTTTAGCTTTTTTTATTAGTTTTTAGTTTTTTTGGTAGTTTTTGCCTTTTTTTAGTTTTTTTAGTTTTTTAGCTTTTTTATTTTTTTTATTAGTTTTTAGTTTTTTTTGTAGTTTTTGCCTTTTTTTAGTTTTTTCAGTTTTGACGTCACCTGATACAGTTTTTTCAGGTGACGTCACCTGATCCATCCACAGACAGACAGACAACTTATTTTTATATATATAGATATAATATATATATATATACATATATATATATATATATATATATATATATATATATATATATATATATATATATATATATATATATATATATATATATATATATATATATATATATATATATATATATATATATATATATATATATATATATATATATATATATATATATATATATATATATATATATATATATATATATATATATATATATATATATATATACTAGCTGTTGGGGTGGCGCTTCGCGCCGCCCCAACACCTAGTTGGTGGGGCGCTTCGCGCCCCCCCAAGCCCCCCCGCGCGCGTAAGTCGTTACGCGCCATATTAGTTACGCGCCATTGTAGTTGTGTCCCTGTGTCCCACCTGTGAATATAGATAGATTTATATATGTGTTTCAAACTACGTAAAAATTGCGAATATACAACATTTTTGGCTTTCCCACTACTGGAAGCTTTCCGTTTCCAATTGCCAGCAATTGATCTGAAAATGTTTGACCAGAATCATCGTTTTGCAATCGGACACGCATATTTGTAGTTAATTTTAATATTTTTACGTGTGCCCATAAATTAGAATTTTTCAGGCAAGCATTCATTTCGTCTGCAGGAGTTAAACTACGTAAAAATTGCGAATATACAACATTCTTCGCTGTCCCATTGTCTGTACATATAAATATATTGTCAGGTTTACCGACTCTTGAACATGCAACATATAATTGTCCATGGGAAAAACAATCCGTATTCAGATCTATACCTCATTATTCTAATGATTGCCCTTGAGCTTTGTTGATGGTGATTGCTAATCAAACATTCCTTGTGTCCCCAAGCCCCCCCCCCTCTGCACGCGTAAGTCGTTACGCGCCATATTAGCTACGCGCCTTTGTAGTTGTGTCCCTGAGTCCCACCTGTGAATATAGATAGATAAAATAACGCTTTACCAACTCAGCTTCTTCGGCTTGAATACATTCGTTTTTGAATTGTTCAATCCTTATAATGACGTCAGACGACAGACAGACAAACAACTTATTTTTATATATATAGATATATAGATATATATATATATATATATATATATATATATATATATATATATATATATATATATATATATATATATATAATATATATATATATATGTATATATATAATATATATATATATATATATAATATATATATATATATATATAATATATAATATATATATATATATATATATAATATATATATATATATAAATATATATATATATATATATATATATATATATATATATATATATATATATATATATATATATATATACTAGCTGTTGGGGTGGCGCTTCGCGCCACCCCAACACCTAGTTGGTGGGGGCGCTTCGCGCCCCCCCAAGCCCCCCCGCGTGCGTAAGTCGTTACGCGCCATAATAGTTACGCGCCATTGTAGTTATGTCCCTATGTCCCACCTGTGAATATAGATAGATATATATATATATATATATATATATATATATATATATATATATATATATATATATATATATATATATATATATATATATATATATATATATATATATATATATATATATATATATGGTTTTAACTACGTAAAACTTGCGAATATACAACATTCTTTGCTGTCCCATTGTCTTTGCATATAAATAGATTGTCAGGTTTACCGACTCTTGAACATGCAACATATAATGGTCCATGGGAAAACAATCTGTATTCAGATCTATACCTCATGATTCTAATGATTGCCCTTGAGCTTTGTTGATGGTGATTGCTAATCGACCATTCCCTGTCCCGGTGTCCCGGTCGTCATTTATATCCCCCTGTTTCCCCCGGTGTCCCCGTTGTAGTTGTGTCCCTGTGCCCCGGTCGTCATTTATATTCCCTGTGTCCCGGTCGTCATTTGTATCCCGGTGTCCCGGTCTGTATATACATTCGTTTTTTAGTTTTGTTTTTCTCCTTTATTTTTTTCCTTTTTTTTTCTTTTTAGTTTATTTAGATTTTTAGATTTTTTAGTTTTTTTATTAGTTTTTAGTTTTTTTTTCTTTTTAGTTTTTTTGTAGTTTTTACCTTCTTTTTAGTTTTGTTAGTTTTTTTTTTTACTTATGTCCTGGTCGTCATTTATACTCCCTGTGTCCCGGTGCTTTGTTGATTGCTAATCGAACATTCCTTTTGTCCTGGTCGCTTTCTCTTTGAGTGTCGTCATTTATTTTTTTCTTTTTTAGTTCTTTTAGTTTTTACCTTTTTTAGTTTTTTTTAGTTTTTTAGATGAAAATTTTTTTTAGTTTTTTCCTTTTTTTCTTTTTAGTTTTTTATTGGTTTTTACCTTTATTTTAGCTTATTTTTCAGTTTTTTCCTTTTTTTTAGTTTTTTTTTATTTTTTATTTTTTTTAGTTTTTTACCTTTTTTAGTTTTTTTAGTTTTTTTAGTTTTTTAGCTTTTTTACTTTTTTTATTAGTTTTTTTTTTTTTTTTGTAGTTTTTGCCTTTTTTTAGTTTTTTCAGTTTTTTTTTAGTTTTTTATTGGTTTTTACCTTTATTTTAGCTTATTTTTCAGTTTTTTCCTTTTTTTTAGTTTTTTTTAGTTTTTGATTTTTTTAGTTTTTTACCTTTTTTTAGTTTTTTTAGTTTTTTTAGTTTTTTAGCTTTTTTATTTTTTTTATTAGTTTTTAGTTTTTTTTGTAGTTTTTGCCTTTTTTTAGTTTTTTTAGTTTTTTAGCTTTTTTATTAGTTTTTAGTTTTTTTTTGTAGTTTTTGCCTTTTTTTAGTTTTTTTCTTTTTAGTTTTTTTGTAGTTTTTACCTTCTTTTTAGTTTTGTTAGTTTTTTTTTTACTTATGTCCTGGTCGTCATTTATACTCCCTGTGTCCCGGTGCTTTGTTGATTGCTAATCGAACATTCCTTTTGTCCTGGTCGCTTTCTCTTTGAGTGTCGTCATTTATTTTTTTCTTTTTTAGTTCTTTTAGTTTTTACCTTTTTTAGTTTTTTTTAGTTTTTTAGATGAAATTTTTTTGTAGTTTTTTCCTTTTTTTCTTTTTAGTTTTTTATTGGTTTTTACCTTTATTTTAGCTTATTTTTCAGTTTTTTCCTTTTTTTTAGTTTTTTTTTATTTTAATTTTTTTAGTTTTTTACCTTTTTTAGTTTTTTTAGTTTTTTTAGTTTTTTAGCTTTTTTACTTTTTTTTATTAGTTTTTAGTTTTTTTTGTAGTTTTTGCCTTTTTTTAGTTTTTTCATTTTTTTTTTTGGTTTTTTATTGGTTTTTACCTTTATTTTAGCTTATTTTTCAGTTTTTTCCTTTTTTTTAGTTTTTTTAGTTTTTAGTTTTTTTAGTTTTTTACCTTTTTTTAGTTTTTTTAGTTTTTTAGCTTTTTTATTTTTTTATTAGTTTTTAGTTTTTTTTGTAGTTTTTGCCTTTTTTTAGTTTTTTTAGTTTTTTAGCTTTTTTTATTAGTTTTTAGTTTTTTTTGTAGTTTTTGCCTTTTTTTAGTTTTTTTAGTTTTTTAGCTTTTTTATTTTTTTTATTAGTTTTTAGTTTTTTTTGTAGTTTTTGCCTTTTTTTAGTTTTTTCAGTTTTGACGTCACCTGATACAGTTTTTTCAGGTGACGTCACCTGATCCATCCACAGACAGACAGACAACTTATTTTTATATATATAGATATATATATATATATATATATATATATATATATATACATATATATATATATATATATATATATATATATATATATATATATATATATATATATATATATATATATATATATATATATATATATATATATATATATATATATATATATTATATATATATATATATATATATATATACTAGCTGTTGGGGTGGCGCTTCGCGCCACCCCAACACCTAGTTGGTGGGGCGCTTCGCGCCCCCCCAAGCCCCCCCGCGCGCGTAAGTCGTTACGCGCCATATTAGTTACGCGCCATTGTAGTTGTGTCCCTGTGTCCCACCTGTGAATATAGATTGATTTATATATGTGTTTCAAACTACGTAAAAATTGCGAATATACAACATTTTTGGCTTTCCCACTACTGGAAGCATTCCGTTTCCAATTGCCAGCAATTGATCTGAAAATGTTTGACCAGAATCATCGTTTTGCAATCGGACACGCATATTTGTAGTTAATTTTAATATTTTTACGTGTGCCCATAAATTAGAATTTTTCAGGCAAGCATTCATTTCGTCTGCAGGAGTTAAACTACGTAAAAATTGCGAATATACAACATTCTTGGCTTTCCCATTGTCTGTGCATATACAAAGCCGTATGCACTAATAATGACGTCATATGCAAACGCTCTTTTTACAAACAAACAAACATGCATACACACAACTCGTTTTTATATAGATAGATAGATAGATGGATACAATACAAATTAACTGCGTAAAACATGCGAATATACAACATTCTTCGCTGTCCAATTGTCGCTGCATATAAATAGATTGTCAGGTTTACCGACCCTCGAACATGCAACGTACAATTGTCCATGGGAAAAACAATCAGTATTAAGATCTATACCACATTTTTCTAATGATTGACCTGAGCTTTGTTAATGGTGATTGCAAATGCTAATCGAATTGGGAATTGCAATCTTTTAAATTGAAAAGGCAGA